>NC_056439.1:2696519-2784019 GCF_018296145.1 Oncorhynchus tshawytscha
CTGAAAAGGCAATGAGAGATTTAGCCACTGGTGTGATGCCAGAGAAAGACCATCGTCAGCTCTGTGTGGGGTGAAATAGGTTGAGAAGAAGGAACCCTTTTCTCTCAATTACACTTGGAGGATAAACTCATCCACCCTCAGCAAGAAATAACTCGTGAATATTGCAAATTAAAGTTAGAGTTCACATTATAGAACAGTGTTTGGCTTCAAATTCAATTGTCCCTAGGCAGCAAATGTTTATGGGGTAATGTCAACAAATTACAGTTGATATGCTCTTCGGATGGAATCCAGCAGAATGGTTCAAGGACATGGGCTGAGAAAGAAGATTTCGAGGGGTTTAGCTTGCGGGTTATGTTCGAGAGGTTGGTTATACTTCCTACAAGTTGTTGGAAATAAAGTACCTTGTTACTTAATCGACATAGCTCAAGGTAACTCTTTATGGAGATTCAACATTGATACACACACACACACACACACACACACACACACACACATACACACACTCGCACACACCTTCACCGCGTGGCCCTCTATTCACAACAAAAAGCAATTCTTTGTCATTGAGGGTTATGATCTCTGTAATACACACCTATAATGCGAGGCAATGCAGAGAACACACATCCCTTAAAGGAACACTCCACCCAAAACGCAGCATCACAGGATGCAAAATGCATCATGCGGGGATGATTTCTGTATTTAGAAAGTTACATATGTTGAACACTTGATTGCTGACAAGCAAAACATTTTGGGACTATGTCAACAATGGACTAATGAAACAAATACCAAAAGATAGTTTTAGGGTGGAGTTTGCCTTTAAGGCCCAGGTAAACAAAGTGACAACGTGCATTTTCTCTCCCACAAACTTAATTGTGATTATCTACGTATTTTATACTCCCTTGTTACACTTCCCATCAAGTCTCTGACGAGGTTGTGCTGTACTGTAATGTACTGTGCTGTACTATCCAACCCACATTGTGACCCCCTCAGGAGAACATACACAATGAGAGATCTAGTTGAAGCACGTTATCACAGTATGCTGTAGCTTCTGTTATCAATATACACTAGGTGTACAAAAGATCAGGAACTCTTTCCACGACATAGACTGACCAGGTGAATCCAGGTGAAAGCTATGATCCCTTATTGATGTTACTTGTTAAATCCACCAATCAGTGTAGATGAAGGGAAGGAGACAGGTTAAAGAAAGACTTTTACACCTTGAGACAATTGAGACATGGATTGTGTATGTGTGTCACTCAGAGACTGAATGGGCAAGACAAAAGATTTAATTGCCTTTGAACAGGGTATGGTAGTAGGTGCCAGACACACCGGATTGTGTCAAGAACTGCAATGCTGCTGGGTTTTTCACGCTCAACAGTTTCCCGTGTGTGGTCCACCACCCGAAAGGACATCCAGCCAACTTGACACAACTGTGGAGAGTATTGGAGTCAACATGGGCCAGCATCCCAGCGGAACGCTTTCGGCACCTTGTAGAGTCCATGCCCCGACGGATTGAGGCTGTTCTGAGGGCAAAATAGGGTGCAACTCAATATTAGGAAGGTGTTCCTAATGTTTGATATACTCCGTGTACTGTAACACAGTTCATCTCTGCCACTGTGAGTCCAGGAATCAAACTCACCTCACAACGTACTCAACATACTCCAGACGCACCTGAGCCAGAAGAACCTGTAGTATCATATCAAGTAGTGTATATCTGAGTCAGCCATTTTGGTTATGGAGCTACAGTGACAGGACAATAGACTAAACTACTTCTAATCATTATTATTCCAAACCAAAGACAGCTGTTCTCCATTTCAAGCATTCAAATGCTTGCTGCACTCTGTGATATATTTGCTATTTAAAGAGCTCTTTCTGAACATAACTGGTCATATGCTTAAGCTAGTAGGCCTGTGCCATTTGCTCAACTGGAATTCACCTCGAATTCAACCTGACACACACGCTATGGGGAACGTGGATGCTTCGTAGTTGATTACAGTCAGTCGAGCACCGTTTTACGAATAAGATGTCTAGCCAATTACCGATCAAGCATGTTACTCATGAAAGTTATATCTCTTGTAAAGAAAAGTCATGTAATATGGCCAGGGATTTTGGGAAAAAAGATATCACATTGGGCCCCACCACCACAGGCCACACCAACCCTGTGCAATTGCTGTAACCACACACCTCCAGAACCCAATCGACCCATTCAAAGCTTTAAATAACGCGACCTTTGCAGGTTTGCAACTGTCTTGTAGTCCAATATTTACTGTACGATATTTACAGACGGTGAGCTGTGAAAATACAACACTGTGCAGACACGCATGCAACATTCTGCATACAGTGGAATTCAATACTTGATGCAAGACTGATACCCTCTACAAGAAATGTGCTAAAGGCCATCTTTTACAGTCTAAATGTCATTTTAATGGTACAATTCTTGAATGGAAAATTCTCTTAGCATGAATAAATAACTTAAATATACATTAATTATTAATTATTATTATTAATTATTCTTCGATTAAAATACATTAACATTATCATCTATAAAATCATATAACAAACAAAATAATTAAATCAGCAGCAGATTTCTGAACTAAGTATACATTCCAACTAGAAAATAAGCAGCTGTAAAAGTGGAAATGGAAAACTAAATGGAAATGGAAATGAAAAGGCCTGATGGTGGCGCTAGAGGAAAGGTCAAGAGGTCACCAAATCAATAGGTTTCTTCCACTTTGGGGTCTTGATTGTGCACAACTAATTTTATGGCAGTCAAGCCATTACTTTGAGATATATCTTGTTCTCAGTCTGTTCTCAGTCTTGTTCTTAGCCTGTGGGCATCATGTGTGTAGTGATCCAATATCCATAGCCATACCATTTAACAGTTATCACTGGCCCTTGCTCATCCTTACTCATCAAGAGCCCAGTGCCGAGCCTTCTTGCTAGCAAGCAAGGGGGGGGGGGGCTCTCTGGATGTTTACTTTTTGATTAGGGCCCCTATCAGTCACAGGCCCTTAGAATAGTCTTAACTTTTCTCCCCCATACGGTGCCCCTGAATATGGCTCAGAAGCAAAATGGCTCAGATAACACGAAACGAAATGAGACATTGAATGCTCTCCCTCCTGTTGGTCCGGGGCGTTGATGTTAAACAATTTCATGATTATGCAAATGACGGTAACCTAAAATCATAGCAAGACATGGAGGTGTATTCCAGTGGAGGCTAGTGGAAGGAGAAATAAGGAGGACGGGCTCCCTATTCCACCCCATGTATCCTTCCACCAGCCTCCACGGGTGAATCTATTGCATTGTCCATAACCCCAGGTGGCTAAATGGTGTTTGAGAGAAACATTGTGTAAAACAAAAGAATACATTTACATCCATATGTTTTCTCTCTCCGAGCTGTAACCCTGCCTCCATGGAGAACACGATTGAGATGGAGAATGATTGGGCATCATGCAATGATTCTGTTCCCCGCATCATGGTGTCAACAATGTTCTAATTAGGCCCTTGCTAAATGGCATTTGTTTAGCAGACTGAATCAACAGGCATGAGATTCAGTCGCAATAATTGCTGTCACACAATTAGCTGTAATTACTTTCAATCTATACAACTGTGACACAGTTGAGTTATTATAGTGTATGGGAGATGATTCCAGGAAATAGAATGTGTTTCATGTCATACTAGGTTCAATGGCTGTGCTTCGGAAGTAGACACACTAGTGGTAATGTGGTTCAACTGTGTAGTTAGAGCAGACAACATGGTTCGCTAGAGATAATTGCCTTCTAAATCAGGTCAGTCCAAACATTGTTGTGACGGCCAGTAACTAGCATTAATCAATGACTACGATCTCCCATATCAACGTAAGCTATTGTCACAAGAGATGCTAGAAGAGTACTCCAAACCACCAGCCTTTCATATGAGTACATGAGTGGGCATATTTCTACCACGTATGTTGAGCACATGTTTATAGGTTGGAATGAATGGGGAATGGTAGAAATTAAATCATTCACTATTGTAGCCTATGGGTATATAGTATACACACTTCAGACTCAAAGGAACAGCAAATAACACATGTAAACACACTGCAAGCTCTACAATCACTGGAGGCTCTACAGAGTTTGGAGCCCTCTGTTGTATTTGTAGTTAATACTACTATAAGTGCCGTACAGGCAGTACAATTTATTGGATCTGTGAATTGTACTTACATCAAAGATCATAACATGTCCAAGAGGCAATTGTATTCACATCAAACATCATAATGTGTCCAACATTAGCCAAACAGGAGTTCCTGGCTCATTAGCGATTCCTTATCATCCCTGAAATGCCCTCCAAAGAAAAAAATGAAAATGGCCTCCAAGTTGGCAAGTAAGATGTTATCGTTCATTGATGGTTTTTGGTGGGGGGGGGCTTTGACACCTACTGCTGCACTGCTTGAAGATGAAGAGAATGAAGACAATCAGAAGAGGACAGGCATGCAGTCCATCAGTACTGAACAGTGTTGGGGAAGCTACTCTGAACCCAACTTGCTTCTGTAAGTCGCTCTGGGTAAGAGCAAATGACTAAATGACTACCAATTACTTCACACTAGAAGAAGTTAAGCTACCCTTAAGATAAATATAGTTTACTTAACGAAAGCTACTTTGAAAAAGTTGTTTGCTAGTTCGGGAAAAATTCTCATATCTTAATCTGAAATGTCATAGACTGCAAATTGCAAAAACAGATCACTGTGGAGTCAGATGTTAAACGTATGTGTAATTTAGCCTATTGAACACAAAAACTATGTTTCAAGTGAGATTTAGGCATTTTTCACCCATATGGTCTTCCTTTTTTGCAAAACAATGTAGCGTGTAGTTCCAGTAGTTAGCTACACAGCTACACAGAAAAAAGTCATTGACAACTGAAAACACGACCAAGATTTGAATTTAGTTCAACTACCACCAAGCTACTGCAAATTGTAGTTGAATTACTACTTGAACCACAGATAGAACAACGATCCAGATGTTGGATCTGAAGCATCCGGTTGGCATTTCCACTCAGCACCAAATATAGTGATGAGAGGAAGCCCACTGGCCGGCAGTGGGAGTTAATGGAGCGAGATGGATTTTGGCATTCTGCTAATTTTCTCACCAATGAAACATTGAATCTTGATACAGTGTTCTGTTCCCAACACTAACATCTCTTACAAACAGAGTGGACTAAGTTTTGTAGACTTTACCCTTTGCCAAAGTTTTCTTTTAAATGGTGTTGTTTAGAAGGAGTGCAAGAGCAAATTGAGTTATTGCACACACGCCCTTCACAGACCAGACGTTCCCTAATGGAAATATGCAAATACACGCTAGAAAGCACCAATAGGAACTTGCTAGCTCGTGCTTGGCTCTGCCCACCTCCTCGCTTGTTCTGCCCACTATGATTCATTGGCTCCCGCTGGAAACGACAGGCTGCGGTCTATCTTGGATTAGTTCTAAAAAATATTTGGTTGAACTACATATAGTTCACTACTCCCCAACACTGGTAATGAATGTGTTGTTGCAATCTATAGAAATACATTTAGAGGATGAATCAAGAGGAAATTGAGGATGACTGTGTGTGGTAGATAGCATGAATATGTACACATGTCCATGTGCCACAGTAGTTGCATGCTTTTCATAATAGTAAAGGATGGAAAACCGACAACGAGAAGGAACCTTAGAACTCCGAGACGGTTTACTCGCTAAATATATTAAGTAGGTCAAATAATTAGACCTCAAAGAAGAGGAAAGCCACTGAATGCTATGAATGATGAATCTTGAAGGCTACAGTATCTCCCCACATGTTCTTGCCGGAGTATCAGAAGATGTCCGGGTGCTCACATCACAGCGTCACCGAAACACAAGTATGAAGGAGTGCTTCCTCTATGTCTTACTGCGCATGATTAAATTGAGACTTGATCTCATTTAGCTGTAAATGATCCCTCTCCCCAACCTTGAACCAGAGGTGCCTCCTAAATTCATTTACAACCTGTGTGTGTAAGCTAGTTATAGCTTTTTCATAGATGGACTGTAGCGATGAAAAAGACGCATTGTGCTATCCATCTTGGGTGCAGTTGTTTCTTTCTCAAATCAAATCAAAATGTTTTGGTCACATACACATGGTTAGCAGATGTTATTGCGAGTGTAGCTAAGTGCTTATGCTTCTAGATCTGACAGTGCAGCAGTATCTAACAGGTAATATCTAACAATTCCACAACAAAACCTAATATCTAACAATTCCACAGCAAAACCTAATACACACAATCTAGTAAAGGAATGGGATGTGAATATATAAGTATAAAATATATGGATGAGCAGTGAAAGAGCGGCTAAGATGCAATAGATAATAAAGTGAAGGATACAGTATACAGTATATACATATGAGATGAGTAATGTGAGATGTGTAAACATTCTTAAAGTGGCATTATTTAAAGTGACTAGTGTTCCATTTATTAAAGTGGCCAATGATATAGGCAGCTGTCTCTCTGTGCTAGTGGTGGCTGTTTAACAATCTGATGGCCTTGAGAGAGAAGCTGTATTTTATTCTCTCTGTCCCAGCTCTGATGTACCTGTACTGGCCTCGCCTTCTGGATGGAAGCGGGGTGAACAGGCAGTGGCTCGGGTGTCCTTGATGATCTTTTTGGCCTTCCTGTGACATTGGGTGTTGTAGGGTGTTGTAGGTGAGCTGGAGGGCAGGTAGTTTGCCCCCGGTGATGCGTTGTGCAGACCGCACCACCCTCTGGAGAGCCCTGCGGTTGTGGGCGGTGCAGTTGCCGTACCAGGCGGTGATACAACCCGACAGGACGCTCTCAATTGTGCACCTGTAAAAGTTAGTGATGGTTTTCGGTGACGAGACACATTTTTTCAGACTCCTGAGGTTGAAGAGGCGCTGTTGCGCCTTCTTCACCACACTGTCTGTGTGCGTGGGCCATTTCACTTTGTCTGTGATGTGTACACTGAGGAACTTAAAACTTTCCACCTTCTCCACTGCTGTCCTGTAGATGTGGATAGGGGGGTGCTTCCTCTCCCTCCCCACCTCCTCCCTGTATGCTGTCTCGTCGTTGTTGGTAATCAGGTCTACCACTGTAGTGTCGTCTGCAGATTTGATGATTGAGTTGGAGGCGTGCATGGCCACGCAGTCATGGGTGAACAGGGAGTACAGGAGAGGGCTGAGAATACACCCTTGTGAGGCCCCAGTGTTGAGGATCAGCGGAGTGGAGATGTTTTTTCCTACCTTCATCACCTGGGGGCATCGCGTCAGGAAGTACAGGACCTAGTTGCAGAGGACAGGGTCCAGACCCAGGGTCTCAAGCTTAATTGGAGGGTACTATGGTGTTGAATGCTGAGCTGTAGTCAATGAACAGCATTCTTACATAGGTATTCCTCTTGTCCAGATGGGATAGTGCTGTGTGCAGTGTGATGGCGATTACATCATCTGTGGACCTATTGGAGTGGTAAGCAAATTAAGTGTTTCTAGGGTGACAGGTAAGGTGGAGGTGATATGATCCTTGACTAGTCTCTCAAAGCACTTCACGATGACAGAAGTGAGTGCTACTGGGCTTTGCTCTGTATTGAGTCTTGTAATGATATTTTGGATTCTTTGCATAAAAAACAAAACGCTTGTTGGAAAAAATATGCCTTAATCCATCATAGACTAATAATTATTTTTTGAGTTTACATTTCTTACAACACAACAATCTGAAGAAAGTGCAAAACAAATAATGATCGTTGATGAGAGATTACTGAAGTTACTGACGTCATTGGAATCTACTGAAACCACTCCATTAAATAACTTAATCAGGTAGAGTTATGTTTGTTGTGATTACTTGGGAAGGCTGTGACAGACTGGCATCTTTATTCTCACCTGGTTCACAGAGAGCAAACATCTGTGTGTGTGTGTGTGTCCCTCTCTCCGTCTCTCTATCTCTCTCTGGCGCTGTGGGCATCTCTCGCTACCTCTCTGTCGCTCTTTTTCTCTCTGACTCCTTGTCTGTCCCTCCCACGCCGCCTCATCACAACCAGCAGGAACAAAGCAGCGCCCCCCTGTCACTGCAAACCTGTCCTTCCTAAGTCATTATCAACAGCCTCACACAGCATGGGGCTATTACAAAGAACAGCTCTACATGGAACTCATTAATGGAGTTGTTGGAATAATTAATGAGAGCAAAGTCACTTTTCCAAAGTGTTCACAAAGTCACTGTTGTGTCACTCCAACTGTATGGTGAATGTGGAGTAAGAGAAGTTGGGCTTCTTTTTCAAAATGGCCACCAACAGAGAATATGCAAACCACTGGGACAGCAATAGGATCATTAATTGGAGCCAGACTGAGGCGGATTGCAAATCCTCAAAGATGAACGCAGATCAAGAATGCAATTCACGCTGCTTTTATCATCTGCCTAAAACGATAGGAAGGTAACAAATTAATCTAAATTAATTAGATGAATTAAAAAACAAACAAATTCCAGAAAAAACTATCGATTTCATTAATAGGATCTCCTGGAGGGAGCTGGATGGCTAGAGGGGATTTAAAACATGCTGTAAACCAGGGCCTCACAGAACCATAGTGACCGTGGAATCAAACCTTAAAAACAATAAGACATCCAACAAACCGGTGCCCTTGGGTGTGAGGCTTCGAGACCTGACGCCGCATGACACACATCCCACCCCCTCCCCCTTCCTACCCCGCACCTCAGAAGGCAGCCAATAGAATTCATTAGACAGCCAATTACTCACAATAACATATTTTAACACAGGAAGCGCCGCGTGACCCTGCGACTGTGAGATCCCCTACAGCGCGTTACAGAGTGTGTGTGTGCGTGTGAGAAAGACCCATTAAATCTAGCTGAGGGCTACGTATCCTGGGGTGGAGCCTGGGGTATACATTTGCCTTTTCCCCCTTTGATAGATGATATATCTTTAATGTTTCTTTTAATTTGATCTATTTTCAGCGTGTTCCAGTTCACGCCAATATCCAGCAACTTCACATAGCCATTGAAGAGGACTACATTCCACCAGCCACAATCAACAGCCTGATCAACTCTATGCGAAGGAGATGTGTTGAGGCAAATAGTGGTCACACCAGAAAATGAATGAACAGTTTCTGATCCACACCCTTACTTTTTTTTAAAGGTCTGTGACCAACAGATGCATATCTGTATTCCTAGTTATGTAAAATCCGTAGATTAGGGCTGAATGCATTTTTTTCAATTGACTGATTTCCTTATATGAAATGTAGCTCAGTAAAATCGTTGAAATTGTTGATGTTGCGTTTATATTTTTGTTCAGTATAGTCTCTGTGGGATATGTATTATCCAGGCATTTTGGTATAGGGGCCTATGTTGATGAGCTGAATGCATTATTAGGCTAGAGTTTCAACATTCTTAAACGTCCTTATCATTTCAGACCATCCCTATATCCAGGAAGGGGCCATGGGTTCAGTTAGTGGATGGGAGTCATTATGCTAGATTCAAGACAGGGTTCAGTTATTGGAGGGGAGTCATTATGCTAGATTCAAGACAGGGTTCAGTTATTGGAGGGGAGTCATTATGCTAGATTCAAGACAGGATTCAGTTATGGAATGGAAGTCATTATGCTAGATTCAAGACAGGGTTCAGTTATTGGAGGGAGTCATTATGCTAGATTCAAGACAGGGTTCAGTTAGTGGATGGGAGTCATTATGCTAGATTCAAGACAGGGTTCAGTTATTGGAATGGAAGTCATTATGCTAGATTCAAGACAGGGTTCAGTTATTGGAGGGGAGTCATTATGCTAGATTCAAGACAGGATTCAGTTATGGAATGGAAGTCATTATGCTAGATTCAAGACAGGGTTCAGTTATTGGAGGGGAGTCATTATGCTAGATTCAAGACAGGGTTCAGTTATTGGAGGGGAGTCATTATGCTAGATTCAAGACAGGATTCAGTTTTGGAATGGAAGTCTTATGCTAGAGTCAAGACAGGGTTCAGTTATGGAATGGAAGTCTTATGCTAGATTCAAGACAGGGTTCAGTTATGGAATGGAAGTCATTATGCTAAATTCAAGACAGGGTTCAGTTATGGAATGGAAGTCATTATACTAGAGTCAAGACAGGATTCAGTTATGGAATGGAAGTCATTAATTATTCTAATCACACAAATGGCTCACAAAGAAAATGTATGACTCAATGGTACACCGTGATAGTCATGGCCAACCATGCTCATTGATGACAGTTTTGTATGGCAGGATTTTCTTCCTGACATTAATCATTTCATTACAGTGCTTGTCGCTACCAAGACCACACCAGTGGCTTTTTCTGCTCTCTCCTTCATTATTCAAAACTGAAAAGGTTACATTGATTTCTGGAAGTCATTATACTAGATTCAAGACAGGGTTCAGTTATGGAATGGAAGTCATTATGCTAGATTCAAGACAGGGTTCAGTTATGGAATGGAAGCCATTATGCTAGATTCAAGACAGGGTTCAGTTATGGAATGGAAGTCATTATGCTAGATTCAAGACAGGGTTCAGTTGGAATGGAATGGAATGGAAGTCATTGTGCTAGATTCAAGACAGGGTTCAGTTATGGTCATTATACTAGATTCAAGACAGGGTTCAGTTATGGAATGGAAGTCATTATGCTAGATTCAAGACAGGGTTCAGTTATGGAATGGAAGTCATTATGCTAGATTCAAGACAGGGTTCAGTTATGGAATGGAAGTCATTATGCTAGATTCAAGACAGGATTCAGTTATGGAATGGAAGTCATTATGCTAGATTCAAGACAGGGTTCAGTTATGGAATGGAAGTCATTATGCTAGATTCAAGACAGGATTCAGTTATGGAATGGAAGTCATTATGCTAGATTCAAGACAGGGTTCAGTTATGGAATGGAAGTCATTATGCTAGATTCAAGACAGGGTTCAGTTATGGAATGGATAGGTCAAGAGGGTTCAGTTATGGAATGATTCAAGACTAGATTCAAGAGGGTTCAGTTATGGAATGGAAGTCATTATGCTAGATTCAAGACAGGGTTCAGTTATGGGATGGGAGTCATTATGCTAGATTCAAGACAGGGTTCAGTTATGGAATGGAAGTCATTATGCTAGATTCAAGACAGGGTTCAGTTATGGAATGGAAGTCATTATGCTAGATTCAAGACAGGGTTCAGTTATGGAATGGAAGTCATTATACTAGATTCAAGACAGGGTTCAGTTATGGAATGGCCGTCATTATGCTAGATTCAAGACAGGGTTCAGTTATGGAATGGCAGTCATTATGCTAGATTCAAGACAGGATTCAGTTATGGGTGGAAGTCATTATACTAGATTCAAGACAGGGTTCAGTTATGGAATGGAAGTCATTATACTAGAGTCAAGGCAGGGTTCAGTTATAGAATAGAAGAGATTGATCAGCTAGGGTCAAGGAAACACACTGAGTTTGGGTTGACTTTACAGACATTCAGCTCCTTTAACAAAAATATATGTTTTAACAACAGAGTTTAGTTCTATTTCTATGGTTTTTGCAATACAACCCCACAAATAAGTGCTAACCCACTGGGCACAGACGTCATTTCAACATCTAGTTTAGATTTACAATTAGTTGATTTGTCAACAAATGTGAATTCAATGTGAAATCAGCCAAACATGTTTACAATGTCATTGGATTTTTGGTTAAAAGACAGGTTGAAGGGGCCTTCTGGGTGGCGCAGTGGTCTAGGTCACTGCATCGCAGTGTGCCACCGGAGACCCTGGGTTCAGGCTCTGTCGCAGCCGGCCGCGACCGGGAGGTCCATGGGGCGACGCACAATTGGCATAGCGTCATCTTTTTCCAAACCTACTTTTTGCAAATCCAATCAGTTTTCCACGTTGATTCAACATCGTCACATAGATTTTTGTTGTTGTTGAAATGACGTGGAAACAACATTGATTCAACCGTTTTTTGTCCAGACGGAAGTTGGACAAATCCTGAAAAGTCTATTCATCTTTAGTTGTTTGGCTTTTACAGCACACTCTGACAGGAATGTGTCAATTGCTTGTGATCATGTGTAGCTTAAAGGGCTTGACAGGTTGTAATACCTTCTAGATCAAAATGAGGATGCACTGCACACAATTGTGGGAAAACTCACCAGATACAATTCATTATTCTAATCACACAAATGGCTCACATAGGAAATGTATGACTCAATGGTACTCCGTGATAGTCATGGCCAACCATGCTCATTGATGACAGTTTTGTATGGCAGGATTTTCTTTGTGACATTAATCATTTCATTACAGTGCTTGTCGCTACCAAGACCACACCAGTGGCTTTTTCTGCTCTCTCCTTCATTATTCAAAACTGAAAAGGTTACATTGATTTCTGGTTGCCATTTCCCCAGCTCAGCGATGGAATCTTAATAAATCAAATCATTTTTGACAGTTGGTGGCGCAGGCAGGCAGGGGCACCATCGTTCTAGAATATTGGATTCTTGCAGCTGTGCCATCCTGTTTGCATTTCGTTGTCGGCACAGAGACGGTTGGTATTTAGAGTAATGACCAGGTGACACTGGTAGAATGTCACAAGGGGGAGTTTTTCAATGCATGGTCTGACAGCTGGATGTGACAAGACTAAGATTATAACAAATTAGACTTTTCACTTTGTACCTGAAGTTGGTGGATAATGGAACACCCAAACACCCATTTCTAATGCAGGGATCCATAACAATGTACTAATTTGAATGTCACTGGTCTGTTGCTGTTCAGATGAAGATTTAAATTAACAAAATAATCACAAGTTTTCTAAACTAATGCAGTTTCCCCCTTACCTCCTTTGTGTTGCTGTTGGAACCATTAGTATAAATAGCTGTTGTCTTAGACTACTGACAATCTCAATCACAAATTGTTCTGGGTGTAGATCTTAGCTGGTATATAAATCTAAAAGTGCTGGGAAGCTGGACGACCTAGATCCTGTAACACTCCCCTCCAGATGCCTTTGTTGACACAGAAAGCTCTCCTCCCTTTCTCTCTCTATCTCTCTATCCCTTCTCTTGCTCTCTCTCTATCTCTCTCTCCCTTCTCTTCTCTCTCTCCGTCACTCTCTCTTTCCTCATTGTGCCCTATCACCATATGAGGAGGGGAGAGAATCAGAGACGGTTAACACTGTCACGCCCTGACCGTAGAGAGCACTTGGTTCTCTATGGTGTAGTAGGTCAGGGCGTGACTAGGGGGTGATCTAGTATATTTATTTCTATGTTGGTGTGCTTGGTATGGTTCCCAATTAGAGGCAACTGGTAATCATTGCCTCTAATTGGGGATCATATTTAGGTAGCCTTTTTCCCGCCTGTGTTTTGTGGGATATTGTTTTGAGTTAGTGCATGTGGCACCTCTGATGTCACGGTTCGTTGTTTGTTTCTTTTTGTTTGGAGGCTTTAATCACGCTGCGCCTTGGTCCGTCTCTCCACACACACACACACACACACACACACACACACACACACACACACACACACACACACACACACACACACACACACACACACACACACACACACACACACACACACACAAATGTGGCAACAGAACAAACTGAACAAATACAATGTAATCCTGGTGAAAATGAAGGCAGACAGCTTGGAAACAGTGATCCACACAAGCAGAAGAACAAATAGACTGACGGTTGGGTAGTATTTTCACAGGGATCGGATGATCTTTTAGAAAGTTTCCCCTCTCAATTATGTCATGTTTGTTTTTCTGGGCAACCGAATGCGGTGAACAAAATGGAACATGGCATGTACTTTCAGACTGAAATGTTGAACTTGAAAGAACTCAGACTTTTATACATGTGTTCTGTTCTGTACGGTAACAGACTCTCTTGTAAATCAAAACTTCATCTGAATACCGTATTTAATCAATATGCACAATATGGTTATCGTTCTGATGTTTCTTAATCTCGTTTCTTTCTCTTTTTGTTTTGGGATTATTTGTGTATTGTACTGTTAGACATTTACTGCACTGCTGGAGCTAAGAACAAAAGCATTTCGCTGCATCTGCTTTAGCATTTGCTAATCTGTGTATGTGACAATTCCACTTTGATTTGATTTATGGTAGGAGTATATTCATCATAATCCATCACAAATATCCATCAAAGGTTGAGCTGCTTTACAAAGTCACTGATTATGTCATTAGAATATATCGCTGCCACGTTACTTAAGGAATGACGCTGGAGAAGAGAAGCAGGTATGGGGAGTCGACATTTAATCAGGACAGGAACACGGGTATCCAAAGACAGGCAACAATCAATACAGCAGTGCTGGGGAAATGACAAATATAGGGGAGGTAATAAACAGGTGATTGAGTCCAGGTGAGTCCAATAATTTGCTGATGCGCGTGACGAGGGAAGGCAGGTGTGCGTAATGATGGTGGCAGGAGTGCGTAATGCAGGGTAGCCTGGCCCCCCGAGCGCCAGGGGGGAAGAGCGGGAGCAGGCGTGACACTTTAAGATATTCAACACAATAGAAACTTTGGTTCAGGTCGTAGATTTACAGCAGGAAATGGTTGATAAGATTTCCAATCGATTTCTTATTGGGACTGAATCAAAGCCAACAACCACTGAAACAGTAGTATCAGCGCTCTTGTTGTAATTCCTTTTCTAAGATTAGTCATAAAAATCCTTAAACACAATCCATTTACAAAAGCCCTGCCTTGCCCCTTAAAACTCTTTGTCCATAGAGGAAACACAAGTAAAGAAGAAATAAGCCTGTATGTCCTTGTGGTTTTTGGGAGGCAGTAGAAAGCAATTAACATTAGTCATATAATGGTTTTATGGGCACTCTGTCATCTGTTTCATAGGCCTGGGAGGCTGTTGCCCTGAAACAAGCATTTAGGTCACATCATACTTCCTCACACTAACCTCCTGCTACATTACCCAAGCCATCAGGATGAAAACGCCTGTGAAATTCAGAAATCCCTAAATACAGATGTGACTGACATTGTGTGTCTGTAGAGGGGTGTGTGTAGTGTGTGTACTTGTGTGTGTGTGTGTTTAAACATCAAGGTTGTCTGAGATATACTCATGAGGCCAAAGTGTCATTATTTACATCTACATCTTATGTACACTGTGATTCCTACATTGTCTGAAAATGAAATAAATCCATCTAATTATCAAAATGGAGGTTATAGCATGTCAGACTCATTTTCTATTTTCAATTTAAGCTCCCACCTTTCAAAACAGGAGAGAACATCCAGGCGTGTTGCAAACAACAAGGCTGTGAAGCCATAACAGTAATGTAGATGAATGTAGCGTCGTGTGGGGTGAACATGTCAGCGTCTCAGAATAAAGCCTTAGCTGATTACTCGCTCTCATGAATTCTAGTCAGTCAAATTGAGTTCCTTCCCTCGGTTATATGCATAATAGGCCTACTTCCCTTTGAGCAGAGGAGAGAGAGGAGGGAGAGGAGAGAGAGGAGGGAGAGGAGGGAGAGGAGAGAGAGGAGGGAGAGTCGAAAAGACAAATAGAAAGGTAGAGAAAGAGAGAGGGAACAGCAGAGAGAGAGAGAAAATGAGGTTAAGGGAGAAAAGAGAGAGGGTAAAAAATATATATCTACTGCAGGATAAAAAAAAGGGGTAGAATTGGTGAAGGTAGCCAGTGGTAAATTTGAATGGTCAGTAAGTAATATCAATGTTTGTGAACTCACAATTGGCAATGTCAGAGAGAGGGTGACACTCAGACAAGCCCCGAAGCACTTGAAGAGACTTTCTAAAGCCACCAGATAAGAGCTTTACCTGAATTCTCTATATGAGAATATCATTCCCCAGGCTAACCGTTTGCAAAATCAATAGTACATCTGGTGCAGTGATAGAATGACATGATAAGGCCACTAAGTGCAACGTAGGTCAGAACATTGGTCCATCAACCTAGCTATCAAAGTTCAAAAGTGGAGTTCAAAACTTCACCTGAAAAGTCGCTGCAAGAGTTTGGCTAGTAGGCGGCAAACATGAGCTCTCCACAAGTGTTTCTTCCAAACAGCAATCAGAACAGCACACAAAAAAAGGTAGGTCAAGCTGAATGTTTGCATCAACTTGCTAAACTCTTCCATCGGAAATGACTGATTTCCACTAGTTTGGTTGCTCAAAGTAGCCTAAATCCACAGTAAGATCACATTTGCAGATATCAACAGTGAATGACAACTAAGTGGATAACCACCCCTATTTCACCTGGTGATTTCACTGAATCACAGTCCATAACAGATGGAAAGACCTGTTGACCTCCAGACCTGCTGTACTCTTTATCCCGTGACCTGCATGGTGGAGGAATAGATCTGCTATTGTATCCATGGTGTGGGGAGTATTTTGGTCTGTTTACAGCTGGCTCTACAACAAAAGCTCAGCATGGTTCTCTTTGTTCTATTTCATACCTGCTACCCCAGACGCTCTCTGGCTGCTGCTGTAAGTGGTGCAACCTTTACACATAAAATAACACACATTTCTGAGAGCTGGAGAAAAATGTTTCATGTGATTCCTGGATCAAGAATTCAGTCTCTTACTGTTTTGCGGATCACTATTTTGCAAGGCACTCTGCCAGATCAACAGAGTAGGATAGCAACTTTGCTCACTATTTTGTAATGGGCTCCTGCTACAAGACTATGTTAGCCCACTGGGCTAAAGCGTAGGCCTTCAGGTCTCAAACAAAGGTACTTATCCCGCAACTGTGTTTTACTGAATCACAGCCATTACACCAGCAGCCTAAGCAGCCACCTTGGTAGGTAGTCTACTGTACTATCATCTAGTCACCAAGTAGGTAGTCTACTGTGCTATCATCTAGTCACCAAGTAGGTAGTCTACTGTACTATCATCTAGGCACCAAGTAGGTAGTCTACTGTACTATCATCTAGTCACCAAGTAGGTAGTCTACTGTGCTATCATCTAGTCACCAAGTAGGTAGTCTACTGTACTATCATCTAGTCACCAAGTAGTTAGTCTACTGTACTATCATCTAGTCACCAAGTAGGTAGTCTACTGTGCTATCATCTAGTCACCAAGTAGGTAGTCTACTGTGCTATCATCTAGTCACCAAGTAGGTAGTCTACTGTACTATCATCTAGTCACCAAGTAGATGTACACACAGCTGTACATTTCAATGAAACATGGTGAAGCCCCAAAATTGCCCTTGCTAAAAGCATGTGTTTCAGACATAAGGAAGTGGATGGCTGCAAACGTTTTACTTTTAAACTCGGACAAAACAGAGATGCTTGTTCTAGGTCCCAAGAAACAAAGAGATCTTCTGTTGAATCTGACAATTAATCTTAATGGTTGTACAGTCGTCTCAAATAAAACTGTGAAGGACCTTGGCGTTACTCTGGACCCTGATCTCTTTTTTGAATAACATATCAAGACCATTTCAAGGACAACTTTTTTCCATCTACGTAACATTGCAAAAATCAGAAACTTTCTGTCCAAAAATGAGGCAGAAAAATTAATCCATGCTTTTGTCACTTCTGGGTTAGACTACTGCAATGCTCTACTTTCCGGCTACCCGGATAAAGCACTAAATAAACTTCAGTTGGTGCTAAATACGGCTGCTAGAATCCTGACTAGAACCCAAAAAATTTGATCATATTACTCCAGTGCTAGCCTCTCTACACTGGCTTCCTGTCAAAGCAAGGGCTGATTTCAAGGTTTTACTGCTAACCTACAAAGCATTACATGGGCTTGCTCCTACCTATCTCTCTGATTTGGTCCTGCCGTACATACCTACACGTACGCTACGGTCACAAGACGCAGGCCTCCTAATTGTCCCTAGAATTTCTAAGCAAACAGCTGGAGGCAGGGCTTTCTCCTATAGAGCTCCATTTTTATGGAACGGTCTGCCTACCCATGTCAGAGACGCAAACTCGGTCTCAACCTTTAAGTCCTTACTGAAGACTTATCTCTTCAGTGGGTCATATGATTGAGTGTAGTCTGGCCCAGGAGTGGGAAGGTGAACGGAAAGGCTCTGGAGCAACGAACCGCCCGTGCTGTCTCTGCCTGGCCGGTTCCCCTCTTCCCACTGGGATTCTCTGCCTCTAACCCTATTACAGGGGCTGAGTCACTGGCTTACTGGGGCTCTCTCATGCCGTCCCTGGAAGGGGTGCGTCACCTGAGTGGGTTGATTCATTGATGTGGTCATCCTGTCTGGGTTGGCGCCCCCCTTGGGTTGTGCCATGGCGGAGATCTTTGTGGGCTATACTCAGCCTTGTCTCAGGATGGTAAGTTGGTGGTTGAAGATATCCCTCTAGTGGTGTGGGGGCTGTGCTTTGGCAAAGTGGGTGGGGTTATATCCTTCCTGTTTGGCCCTGTCTGGGGTGTCCTCGGATGGGGCCACAGTGTCTCCTGACCCCTCCTGTCTCAGCCTCCAGTATTTATGCTGCAGTAGTTAATGTGGCGGGGGCTAGGGTCAGTTTGTTATATCTGGAGTACCTCTCCTGTCCTATTCGGTGTCCTGTGTGAATCTAAGTGTGCGTTCTCTAATTCTCTCTTTCTCTCTCTCTCTCTCTCTCTCGGAGGACCTGAGCCCTAGGACCATGCCCCAGGACTACCTGACATGATGACTCCTTGCTGTCCCCAGTCCACCTGGCCGTGCTGCTGCTCCAGTTTCAACTGTTCTGCCTTATTATTATTCGACCATGCTGGTCATTTATGAACATTTGAACATCTTGACCATGTTCTGTTATAATCTCCACCCGGCACAGCCAGAAGAGGACTGGCCACCCCACATAGCCTGGTTCCTCTCTAGGTTTCTTCCTAGGTTTTGGCCTTTCTAGGGAGTTTTTCCTAGCCACCGTGCTTCTACACCTGCATTGCTTGCTGTTTGGGGTTTTAGGCTGGGTTTCTGTACAGCACTTTGAGATATCAGCTGATGTACGAAGGGCTATATAAATAAATTTGATTTGATTTGATTTAGGTAGTCTACTGTGCTATAATCTAGTCACCTAGTAGGTAGTCTACTGTGCTATCATCTAGTCACCTAGTAGGTAGTCTACAGCACTGTGCTATCATCTAGTCACCAACTAGGTTGTCTACTGTGCTATCATCTAGTCACCTAGTAGGTAGTCTACTGTGCTATCATCTAGTCACCTAGTAGGTAGTCTACTGTGCTAACATCTAGTCACCTAGTAGGTAGTCTACAGTACTGTACTATCGTCTAGTCACCTAGTAGGTCGTCTACTGGGCTATCATCTAATCACGTAGTAGGTAGCCTACTGTACTATCATCTAGTCATGTACAGTAGTGGACAAATACCCATCACTCTGACCTCCTCTGTGCACAGGTTTCTGACTTTCACATCACGGTAAACCTTCCAAGTGAGCCGCAGCAATAATGAGGTTTGAATCCCCTGGCAGAGCAGAGCGGCTGGTGGTGAAATCCTCTGGGGCTGAACCCTCGTCATAGCCTGGTGCTGCTGCACCTGCTGAGGACACGTCCACTCCTCATGTCCCACAAAGCCCCAGGCTCACATCCAGCTGTACAGATAATCAATGATATCACACATCAGCAGCCTGGGTGGTTAGGGTGGCAGGGTGGGTGGATATGTGTTCCCTAAGAGGCCTGTCTGTCTGTCAGCCCACAGAATGAAAGTGATTGGATTTTATGGAACGATCTTTAAACATCTCACTCTTCTTCGCTTTCCTATTTGGTCTGTGGCTAATAACGATTATCAAATGGACCCGCTGAGGAATAATATGACACCAGGCATCTTATATCCACACATGAAGTACAGACTTTAGAGATATAGCATATCAATACAGTTCTTATTCTCCCCTGTTCTGTTCAGGCCATGTCTCTCTGTGACAAGCTAATACAAATAGTCTCATAGATGGCATTTAAACAATGACATTATGTCACTGTGTGGTTTCATAAAATGATTAAATCAATATGAAATAATTATTTCTATCAACGGATAACAGACCTTATCAATCTACTCCCCAGTAATTACCTATTGTGTGTGTGCAATAATGAAAAAGTCCTTTCTCACTCTTTGCAATAGGAACACTGTGCTTCTATTCTGATGATGTCTGATGTAAAAATGCCTGCCTGCCTGTCTGTCTGTTTATTTCCATCTGGGTATAGACTGTGTGTGTGTGTTTATTTCCATTTGGATATAGACTATGTGTGTGTGTGTGTTTATATCCATCTGGGTATAGACTATGTGTGTGTGTGCATGTGTGTGTGTGTGTGTGTGTGCATTTCCATCTGGGTATAGACTGTGTGTGTGTGTGTTTATTTCCATCTGGGTATAGACTGTGTGTGTGTGTGTGTGTGTGTGTGTGTGTGTGTGTGTGTGTGTGTGTGTGTGTGTGTGTGTGTGTGTGTGTGTGTGTGTGTGTGTGTGTGTGTATTTCCATCTGGGTATAGACTGTGAGTGTGTGTGTGTGTGTGTGTGTATTTCCATCTGGGTATAGACTGTGTGTGTGTGTGTATTTCCATCTGGGTATAGACTGTGTGTGTGTGTGTTTATTTCCATCTGGGTATAGACTGTGTGTGTGTGTGTATTTCCATCTGGGTATAGACTGTGTGTGTGTGTGTGTGTTTATTTCCATCTGGATATAGACTGTGTGTGTGTGTGTGTTTATTCCATCTGGGTATAGACTGTGTGTGTGTGTGTTTATATCCATCTGGGTATAGACTATGTGTGTGTGTGCATGTGTGTGTGTGTGTGCATTTCCATCTGGGTATAGACTGTGTGTGTGTGTGTGTTTATTTCCATCTGGGTATAGACTGTGTGTGTGTGTTTATTTCCATCTGGGTATAGACTGTGTGTGTGTGTGTGTGTGTGTGTGTGTGTGTGTGTGTGTGTGTGTGTGTGTGTGTGTGTGTGTGTGTGTGTGTGTGTGTGTGTGTGTGTGTGTATTTCCATCCGGGTATAGACTGTGAGTGTGTGTGTATTTCCATCTGGGTATAGACTGTGTGTGTGTGTGTTTATTTCCATCTGGGTATAGACTGTGTGTGTGTGTTTATTTCCATCTGGGTATAGACTGTGAGTGTGTGTGTGTATTTCCATCTGGGTATAGACTGTGAGTGTGTGTGTGTATTTCCATCTGGGTATAGACTGTGTGTGTGTGTTTACTTCCATCTGGGTATAGACTGTGTGTGTGTGTTTACTTCCATCTGGGTATAGACTGTGTGTGTGTGTGTTTATTTCCATCTAGGTATAGACTGTGTGTGTGTGTTTATTTCCATCTGGGTATAGACTGTGAGTGTGTGTGTGTATTTCCATCTGGGTATAGACTGTGAGTGTGTGTGTGTATTTCCATCTGGGTATAGACTGTGTGTGTGTGTGTTTATTTCCATCTGGGTATAGACTGTGTGTGTGTGTGTGTGTGTGTGTGTGTGTGTGTGTGTGTGTGTGTGTGTGTGTGTGTGTGTGTGTGTGTGTGTGTGTGTGTGTGTGTATTTCCATCTGGGTATAGACTGTGAGTGTGTGTGTGTGTGTGTGTATTTCCATCTGGGTATAGACTGTGTGTGTGTGTGTATTTCCATCTGGGTATAGACTGTGTGTGTGTGTGTTTATTTCCATCTGGGTATAGACTGTGTGTGTGTGTATTTCCATCTGGGTATAGACTGTGTGTGTGTGTGTTTATTTCCATCTGGATATAGACAGTGTGTGTGTGTGTTTATTTCCATCTGGGTATAGACTGTGTGTGTGTGTGTTTATATCCATCTGGGTATAGACTGTGTGTGTGTGTGCATGTGTGTGTGTGTGTGCATGTCCATCTGGGTATAGACTGTGTGTGTGTGTGTTTATTTCCATCTGGGTATAGACTGTGTGTGTGTGTTTATTTCCATCTGGGTATAGACTGTGTGTGTGTGTGTGTGTGTGTGTGTGTGTGTGTGTGTGTGTGTGTGTGTGTGTGTGTGTGTGTGTGTGTGTGTGTGTGTGTATTTCCATCTGGGTATAGACTGTGTGTGTGTGTGTTTATTTCCATCTGGGTATAGACTGTGTGTGTGTGTGTATTTCCATCTGGGTATAGACTGTGTGTGTGTGTGTGTGTGTGTTTATTTCCATCTGCGTATAGACTGTGTGAAAGGAGAAGCTCTGGTCTTTGATGCAGCAGCTCTGTTTTGTTCTTGTTGTTCTGTATTTAATTATAACACCACCTGACACTCTGGTAATAACGTGGATCCACATTCAGCAGCATTGTGGGAATGGAACTAAGAGTGGAAATTAAATCAGAGCCTCTGAGATCTTTATTTTTACCACTAAATAGGCATGAAACAGTACATCTACCTTAACCTTTTCCAATTGTAATACACTTTATGACCTTTAGAGAGCCAGTCACAGTTGGGCAAGTATTTTTCCCTCTCAATGTACAAAGGATTTGTTAAAGCAGTTAATATCAGATAATAATGATATGATAATAATGAAGAGAGTTGAAATCAAAGTATATTGGTTGCATAGACAATTTAGCAGATGTTATAGTTGGCGCAGCAAAATGCTTGTGTTACCAGTTCCTAACAGTGCAGCCAAAATGTCAAACAAGTACACAAATAATCATCAAAACTAGAAACAAGAAATCACGGATGTCAGAACGATTCCAGTTAACAACCCAAATAACACAGTAATCCAAATATAATCTATGCTTACAGTGCCTTCAGAAAGTATTGACACCTCTTGAGTTTCCAAATGCTGTTGTGTTTCAGCCTGAATTTAAAATGGATTAAATTGAGATTTTTTTTGTCACTGGCCTACACACAATACCCCATAATGTCAATGTGGAATTATGTTTTTAGAGGTGTTTACAAATTAATAAAAAGAGAAAAGCTGAAATGTCTTGAGTCAATAAGAATTCAACCCCTTTTTAAAGGCAAGCCTAAATAAGTTCAGAAGTAAAAATGTGCTTAAAGAGTCACATAATAAATTGCATGAACTCACTCTGTGTGCAATAATAGTGTTTAGCATGACTACCTCATCTCTTACCCCACACATACTGTACAATTATCTGTACGGTCCCTAAGTCGAGCAGTGAATTTCAAACACTGATTCAACCACAAAGACCATGGAATAAAAAATAATCCAAAACATGTATCCTGTTTGCAACAAGGTACTAAAGTAATACTTCAAAAAATAAAGCAAAGCAAATAACTTTTTGTCCTGAATAGAAAGTGTTATGTTTGGGGCAAATCCAGTACAACATATTACTAAGTACCACTTTCCATATTTTAAAGCTTAGTGGTGGTGACATCATGTTATGGGTATGCTTGTCATAGTTAAGGACTAGGGAGTTTTCATGATAAAAAATAAATGTAATGGAGCTAAGCACAGGTAAAATCCTAGAGGAAAACCTGGTGCAGTCTGCTTTCCACCAGATACTGGGAGATTAATTCACCTTTCAGCAGGACAATAACTTAAAACACAAGGCGAAATCTGCACTGGAGTTGCTTACCAAGAAGACGTGCATTTTCCTGAGTGGCCGAGTTAAATCTACTTGAAAATCTATGGCAAGACCTGAAAATGGTTGTCTAGCAATGATCAACAAGTTATTTGACAGAGCTTGAAGAATTTTGAAAATAATAATGGGCGGGGGAATAGGTGGAATGTTATCAAATACATCAAACACATGGTTTCCATGTGTTTGAAGCGATTCCATTTGTTCCGTTCCAGCCATTATTATGAGCCGTCCTCCACTCAGCATCCTCCACTGAAGTCAAGGGGTATGAATACTTTTTGAAGGCACTATATATTATAATGAACTATGTGAGGAAAACAGTATATGAATACACAGTGTGAAAGCAAAGGTCCAGTGTTTAATGTCTGTATATACATGGAACGGCAGCGTTGGCTGTGTGTGTGTGAGTGTGTTTGTGAGTACTGTCACGTCTGCTCCTGCTCTCCCTCTTTGGAGTTCGAGGGCGCCAGGCTGCCCTTCATTACGCACACCTGTCACCATCATTATGCGCAGCAGCGCTCATTGGACTCACCTGGACTCCTTCCCTTTGTTGATTGCCTCGTCTATAACTGTCTGCTCCCCCATTTGTTCCCGGTGTTAGCATTGATGTCATTATTTTGTCCCCTGTCCAGACGCTGTTCCTGTCCTGTTTCACGTCCATTGTTTATTATGTGTTCTCCCTGTACCTGCTTCCTGTCTCCAGCATCGATCCTCACAAGTACAGGAGTCTGCGTGTGTATGAGGTGTGTGTGTGAGCTTGTGTTTTGTGTGAGCTTGTGTTTGTGTTTTGTGTGAGTGAGTGAGTCTATCTTTGTTTCTTACTACAGGAGATGGCTGTTCAACAGTCTGACGGGCTGGAGATGGGAAGCTGTTTTTCAGTCTCTCGGTCCCAGCTTTGATAAATCTGTACTGTCTCCGTCTTCTAAATGCTTGCGGGGTGAACAGACCGTGACTCTGGTGACTTGAGGTAGGAAACTTTGCAGCATTTTGTTTTTTATGTATTATTTCTTATATTATTAGTGCAGAAAATGTTTTGTGTTATTACACACAGCCGGGAAGAACGATTGGATATCAGAGTAGAGGTAACTTACCAGCACCACCAGCATGACGACCAGGAATATGACTTTCCCGAATCGGATCCTGTGTTTGCACCCCCCCAGGGCAATTAAACTGATTCCAGAGGCCGACCCAAAACACCGCAGGCGGAGGAGAGGTACTCGGAGTAGTCTTCTAGTCCGACTTAGGAGGCACGCACACCACCCACTGCTTCCAAGTATATTACTTGTTAACGTTCAGTCTTGGGGTAATAAAGTTAACGAGCTCAGGACGAGGATTTCTTTCGAAAGAAACATTAGGGATTGTAACATACTCTGTTTCAGGGAAACATGGCTCTCTCGGGATATACTGTCTGAGTCCGTCCAGCCAGTTGGGTTCTCAGTTCATTGCGCAGACAGGAATAAATATCTCTCCGGGAAGAAGAAGGGCGGGGGTGTATGTTTCATGATTAACAGCTCATGGTGTTCCTGTGATAACATACAGGAACTCAAGTCCTTTTGTTCACCAGACCTAGAATACCTCATAATCAAATGCTGACCATATTATCTCCCAAGAGAATTATCTTCGGTTATAGTCTCCCCGGTTATAGGCTCCCCTCAAGGCGATACCACGACGGCCCTCAAAGAACTTCACTGGACTTTATGCAAACTGGAAACCACATTTCCTGAGGTCGCATTCATTGTAGCTGGGGGTTTTAACAAAGAACATTTTGAAAAAAAGGCTGCCAAAGTTCTATCAACACATTGACTGTAGTCCTCGCGCTGCTAAATCACTCCACCACTGCTACTCCAACTTCCGGGATGCCTACAAGGCCCTGCTAAGTACTATTCAACGGCAATCAGAATTCACACTTCAAGATTGTTTTGATCACGTGGAATAGGATATGTTCCGGGTAGCCTTCAATAATAACATTGACAAATACAGTGCCTTGCGAAAGTATTCGGCCCCCTTGAACTTTGTGACCTTTTGCCACATTTCAGGCTTCAAACATAAAGATATAAAACTGTATTTTTTTTGTGAAGAATCAACAACAAGTGGGACACAATCATGAAGTGGAACGACATTTATTGGATATTTCAAACTTTTTTAACAAATCAAAAACTGAAAAATTGGGCGTGCAAAATTATTCAGCCCCCTTAAGTTAATACTTTGTAGCGCCACCTTTTGCTGCGATTACAGCTGTAAGTCGCTTGGGGTATGTCTCTATCAGTTTTGCACATCGAGAGACTGAAATTTTTTCCCATTCCTCCTTGCAAAACAGCTCGAGCTCAGTGAGGTTGGATGGAGAGCATTTGTGAACAGCAGTTTTCAGTTCTTTCCACAGATTCTCGATTGGATTCAGGTCTGGACTTTGACTTGGCCATTCTAACACCTGGATATATTTATTTTTGAACCATTCCATTGTAGATTTTGCTTTATGTTTTGGATCATTGTCTTGTTGGAAGACAAATCTCTGTCCCAGTCTTAGGTCTTTTGCAGACTCCATCAGGTTTTCTTCCAGAATGGTCCTGTATTTGGCTCCATCCATCTTCCCATCAATTTTAACCATCTTCCCTGTCCCTGCTGAAGAAAAGCAGGCCGAAACCATGATGCTGCCACCACCATGTTTGACAGTAGGGATGGTGTGTTCAGGGTGATGAGCTGTGTTGCTTTTACGCCAAACATAACGTTTTGCATTGTTGCCAAAAAGTTCAATTTTGGTTTCATCTGACCAGAGCACCTTCTTCCACATGTTTGGTGTGTCTCCCATGTGGCTTGTGGCAAACTTTAAACAACACTTTTTATGGATATCTTTAAGAAATGGCTTTCTTCTTGCCACTCTTCCATAAAGGCCAGATTTGTGCAATATACGACTGATTGTTGTCCTATGGACAGAGTCTCCCACCTCAGCTGTAGATCTCTGCAGTTCATCCAGAGTGATCATGGGCCTCTTGGCTGCATCTCTGATCAGTCTTCTCCTTGTATGAGCTGAAAGTTTAGAGGGACGGCCAGGTCTTGGTAGATTTGCAGTGGTCTGATACTCCTTCCATTTCAATATTATCGCTTGCACAGTGCTCCTTGGGATGTTTAAAGCTTGGGAAATATTTTTGTATCCAAATCCAGCTTTAAACTTCTTCACAACAGTATCTCGGACCTGCCTGGTGTGTTCCTTGTTCTTCATGATGCTCTCTGCGCTTTTAACACACCTCTGAGACTATCACAGTGCAGGTGCATTTATACGGAGACTTGATTACACACAGGTGGATTGTATTTATCATCATTAGTCATTTAGGTCAACATTGGATCATTCAGAGATCCTCACTGAACTTCTGGAGAGAGTTTGCTGCACTGAAAGTAAAGGGGCTGAATAATTTAGCACGCCCAATTTTTCAGTTTTTGATTTGTTAAAAAAGTTTGAAATATCCAATAAATGTCGTTCCACTTCATGATTGTGTCCCACTTGTTGTTGATTCTTCACAAAAAAATGCAGTTTTATATCTTTATGTTTGAAGCCTGAAATGTGGCAAAAGGTCGCAAAGTTCAAGGGGGCCGAATACTTTCGCAAGGCACTGTATATTGATACGGCAACTGAGGTTATCAGGAAGTGTACAGGAGAGGTTGCACCCACTGTGACTATTAGAACCTACTCTAACCAGAAACCGTGGATAGATGGATTCGCACAAAACTGGAAGCACGAACCATCGCATTGAACTATGGCAAGTTGACTGGGAATATGGCAGAATACAAACAGTGTAGTTATTCCCTCCGCAAGGCAATCAAACAGGCAAAATGTCAGTATAGAGACAAAGTGGAGTCGCAATTCAACGGCTCAGACAGGAGACGTATGTGGCAGGGTCTACAGACAATCACGGACGACAAAAAGAAAACCAGCCACGTCACGGACGCCGATTTCTGGCTTCCAGACAAGCAAAACACCTTCTATACCTGCATCAGGGATAATACAGTGCCACCAACACGGCCCGCTACCAAGGACCGTGGGCTCCCCTTCTCCGTGGCCGACAGGAGTAAGACATTTAAAAGTGTTAACCCTCGCAAGGGTGCTGGCCCAGACGTCATCCCTAGCCGCGTCCTCAGAACATACGCAGACCATCTGGCTAGTGTGTTTAAGGACATATTCAATCTCTCCCTATCCCAGTCTATCCCTACATGCTTCACCATTGTTCTTGTACCCAAGAAAGCAAAGGTCACAGAACTAAATGACAATCCCCCCGTAGCACTAACTTCTGTCATCATGAAGTGCTTTGAGAGACTAGTCAAGGATCATATCACCTCTACCTTACCTGTCACCCTAGACCCACTTCAATTTTCTTACCGCCCCAATAGATCCACAGATGATGCAATTGCCATCACACTGCACACTGCCCTATCCCATCTGGACAAGAGGAATACCTATGTAAGAATGCTGTTCATTGACTATAGCTCAGCATTCAACACCATAGTACCCTCCAAGCTCATCATTAAGCTTGAGGCCCTGGGTCTGAACCCTGCCCTGTGTAACTGGGTAGGAAGCAACACCTCCACTTCGATGATCCTCAACACTGGGGCTCCACAAGGGTGCGTGTTCAGCCCCCTCCTGTCCTCCCTGTTCACCCATGACTGCGTGGCCACGAACGCCTCCAACTCAAACCTCAAGTCTGCAGACGACAGAACAGTAGTAGGCTTGATTACCAACAATGACGAGAGTCTACAGGGAGGAGGTGAGGTCTCTGGGAGTGTGGTGTCAGGAAAATAACCTTTCACTCAACGTCATCAAAACAAAGGAGATGATCGTGGACTTCAGGAAACAGCAAAGGGAGCACCCACCTATCCACATCGACTGGACCACAGTGGAGAAGGTGGAAAGATTCAAGTTCCTTGGCGTACACATCACTGACAAACTTAAATGGTCCACCCTCTGTGTGGTGAAGAAGGTGCAACAGCGCCTCTTCAACCTCAGGAGGCTGAAAAAAATGTGTGCTGGCACCTAAAACCCTCACAAACTTTTACAGATGCACAATTGAGAGCATCCTGTCGGTCTGTATCACCACCTGGTACCCAACTGCACCGCCCCGCAACCGCAGGGCTCTCCAGAGGGTGGTGCGGTCTGCTCAATGCATCACCGGGAGCAAACTACCTGCCCTCCAGGATACCTACAGTACCCGATGTCACAGGAAGGCCAAAAAGATCATCAAGGACAACAACCACCTGAGCCACTGCCTGTTCACCCCATTATCATCCAGAAGGCGAGGTCAGTACAGGTGCATCAGAGCTGGGACTGAGAGACTGAACACCTTCTTTGGATTTATAGTGTCAGCATTTGTTGCAGGCATGTCATTCCTACATTTGCTAATCTTGCCAATGAAAAAATCATTAAAGTAATTGGCAATATCAGTGGGTTTTGTGATGAATGAGCCGTCTGATTCAAATCATGATGGAGCCGAGTTTCCCTTTTTTCCGAACATTTCATTTAAGGTTTTTACTATCAATCTTTATATCATTTATTTTTGTTTCATATTATAGTTTATTTTTATTTTTATTTAGTTTAGTCACGTGATTTTTCAATTTGCAGTACATTTGCCAATCGTTTGTTTGTGATCGTTTGTGATCAAACCAGTTTCCGTGCTAAAAGCGTTTTGTTGCTGTGCACTCTCCTCAAACAATAGCATGGTATTTTTCCACTCTAATAGCTACTGTAAATTGGACACTTCAGTTAGATTAACAAGAATGTAAGCTTTCTGCCAATAGAAAACATGTCTCTGTCCCGGAAAGTTGGCTGTTGTTTACAACGTAATTCTAGTCACATAAAGTGCATGTTAGCAACAACCGTCCCGGTTTAGAGACACCGATCCCATAGAGGTTAAAATCAATTTTCAGAAGTTCTGAGTTAGCCCTCCTTTTGTCGTTTGACCCCACATGGACTACAATAGTGTCAGCCCCCAGCAGCTGTCATAGAATGGTCGGAAGCAGCCTTGTAATGTCCTGTACTCATGCTCCTGGGTAGCACTTGTTTTTTTTCACTGGGAACCGAGATATTTCTCACCATAGAGCTGCCGATGATGACAGCTGGTGAAATAGCAGAGGAGTTCCGGACGTTCTTTCGCCTCGAGTGATTTAGAAGACCCCTCAAGGACCGAAGGGAGGTGGGGCCCGATGGACCCGAGCTGGCTGTAGTATCCATTGTGGATGACGAATGGGCCGGTTTCTCAGGCAGCCTCACGGTCTGATGAGGGTGCGAGCTCTGGGGATCTGAACCCAAGGTAGAAGCCACCGGAGAGGGAGACAGAGGCTGAAGGCGCAGGTACCTCCAGATCCAATCTCGAATCGGAAGCCCCTAAGGAAGAAGGCGCCGGAAACTCTGGATCCAGGGAGGCCTTTTCTCGTCTGTGTCCGGTCCGGGCTTAACATCTCCAGGGAGGCCCCCGTTGCCAGAAGGCGCCCTCTTCAATATCCACAGCGAGTGACATATCTCCATGGCTGGTTGGTTGGGTCGAGAACAGGAACATCCCCCAAGTCATCCAGGAGCATCCTACTAGCTCCGTTCTCCAGGGAAGGAGGAGACCCCTTCGGGGAGGGATTGCCAGTCGGCTGTGGAGAGCCGACATGGCGGCAATACTTCCACCAGACCAGAGCGGCGTCCGGCTACTGCGGTAGAAGAAAAATAAAAAGTAGGCGGCCGTGGATTCCCCAGTAGCTTGTGTAGGTTCACTACTTGTTTGCTAAGAGTAGCCACTTCACCCATGTCATCCTCTGCAAGCAAACAGTTGCTACATTGAATGTCTAGGCAAGCAAAGTAAACACAGCGCCTGCAGCGTTGAAAATAGCGACCACCATTTGAGACTGCAGAGCCAGCTATCCCTCATCTGCCCATATTACCCTCATCCCCCATATTAATCTCATCCATCCATATTACCCTCATCCCTCCATATTACTCTCATCCCTCCATATTACCCCGATCCCTCCATATTACTCTCATCCCTCCATATTACCCCGATCCCTCCATATTACTCTCATCCCTCCATATTACCCTCATCCCTCCATATTACTCTCATCCCTCCATATTACCCCGATCCCTCCATATTACTCTCATCCCTCCATATTACCCCGATCCCTCCATATTACTCTCATCCCTCCATATTACCCTCATCCTCTCATCCTTCCATATTATTCTCATCCCTCCATATTACCCTGATCCCTCCATATTACCCTGATCCCTCCATATTACTCTCATCCCTCCGTATTACTCTCATCCCTCCATATTACCATCATCCCCCCATATTACCCTGATCTCTCCATATTACTCTCATCCCTCCATATTACCCTCATTTCCCATATTTATGTCATCCCACACTGCCACCATGGAGTAGCAGAGCTTTCCATGCTGCAGGCACTCTGGGCTCCAAACAACCTGTAATAGAAACCCATGACAGCATTCCATTTTAGATTTCAGCAACCTTGACACACAAACTACAGCTATGGATATACTCCTACTGCCAGATAATACAATGTCTGTGTTTCTTTCAAATCATCCAGGTGCCAACAGACTGACAAGCCTACGTGTGAACCACGTCTTTTTACCTCAGTAATGGCTGTGGCGTTTGATTTAGCGGACAAGCTTGTGTCTGACGTTTGAGTTTAGGACACAAATCAAACGAGACAATGCGTGGCGGGCATACGGTTATTTAGTAGACGATTTGATGGATCTGACAGATGTGCGAATGTGACATCTTTCAAATAGGTACCGGGCAGGCAAAAACGAGTTTGTCATTCCCATGCAGGGAAAATAGCCTGTCTAAGCAGTTGGCTCTTAGCTAGACCATTTGGAGTTATTTTGATGTGTGGGGAGGAATAGGCCAGAACTCAAAGTCAGGATGAACCTCCAATATACATTGAAAGTAGTCAATGTCTGGGGATGGGGGAAAAACACAATATGAGTGACAGTATATTACTAGGGCACCCTATTCATTACACAGTGCACTACCTTTGACCTTGAATAGGGTGCCATTGGGCCCGGCCAAAAAGTAGTTCACTGCCATTTCAGATTGTCAAAAGTGATTTACTGTATAGTGAATAGGGTGCCATTTCAGACGCAGACCCAGTCTCTACATAGGAGCTGCTTGATGAGTGTCAAGGCTGTAAAGGAGATCGGCTAGGCTAAATGTAGCGTGTTAGCCTCTGAACAGTGTGTGGGCAGGCTCATTAAATGTAAATAGCAGTTCTCATTAACTTCCGCAATGACGCTAACCTCGCTATTCGCTAGTTACAATGGATGCTTCAGACCCATGGGTTCATGTGCAGCACGTAGAGACCTGTGTTCCAAATGGCATCCTATTCCCTATATCGTGCAGTACTTTGACCAGAGCCCAATGGACCCTGGTCAAAAATAGGTCACTATCTAGGGAATAGGGTGTCATTTGGGACACACCGAGAGGCTACGGAGTGGAGCGAGTCCAAAAATTAATTAGTTAGAAAATGTACTTTGACCAGAGCCCAATGGACCCTGGTCAAAAATAGGTCACTATCTAGGGAATAGGGTGTCATTTGGGACACACCGAGAGGCTACGGAGTGGAGCAAAAATTAATTAGTTAGAAAATGTTAGCGATTTTTTTAAATTGACTGCGTTGGTTAGTGACATAATGTATTGCCCTTTACATGGGATGGAGAGGAGAGGAACGACTCTACTTGAAAAGTGAGGTCCAACAGAATGTCATACTGCATGTTCAGCCCCAAGGGTACCACTTATCCAGTCACAGCTGTGATACTGCAGTGCTACTGTCAGGGATTTTTCTGCCATTGAAATCCTTGGGAAAACAGTATAACACTTGTTTTATTTTTTAAATACATTTTCAGGATGGAAAAACACTTTCAGTGTCAACTCAAATGACTAAAACCAGATATAAAGGATGTAGTAAAGATAATGTGCCTATATTTAAAAATATATATATAATCTTTGAGGACTAACAATCACCAAAATAAAAGCTAGAAAGTCAGGGAGAATTGAAAATTCCCCAAACAATGAATTTAGCAGTATTGATTTTGTTATTATGTTTGAGCAAAATAACACAGCATTAGCCATGGCAAAATCCATAGAATTGCAGGAAATTCTCTTTAAAGTAACAGTACAGTGAAAGTCGCACTTTTAAAAGTTAATATTCTGTAAACTCAAATAATGTTGTTGACTCATCCTATATTCATATTTGTGGCAAAAATTGGAGTGGGAAGAAAACACGCGGTTTAATATATGTCTATGTGTCTTCACTACAAAACCTATAGTCAGTGGACATATCAAAGACAATTTTTTTATCTTAGATGTAATCAATAGTTCACCTCAGAGCTATTATTTTAAATATATGGCTCTGGTTCACTTTGTTCACTCCCTTTTATTGACCGTTTTTGACAGTTGTATAGTGTTGTAGAAGTACGTCAACATGCAGACTGCAAACGCTTTATTTGATCCCTTTATGCGCTGTTCACTCCCATTTTTCATTCAGAACGAAACAAATTCGTATCAAATGACATGTATAAAGCTGAAGAAACCAGCAGATGGTATTCTGATAGATGATTATTTCCTCATAAATTAGTCCTCTGAACACACCTGTCGCGCGTTCAGCACAATTACAGTATAACCGTGTAACTGGCGGTAATGGAAGAAGACCGTAATGAAAATATAATAACCGTCATAGCCGTTTGTGTGGAGCGAACAATGAAGGTGGAACGGCCAGGCATTCGTGTGGTTGAGTACGTATCGGCCATAACATGGAGTTTTAACAACCTGGTGAAACTTTGTTCCTTCCTCCTTGAAACAAGCAAACGAGTCTTCGGTTCCTTAGATTACTGTCATGTAATTACTGTCCTGTAAAAATACAGAGATCCAAAATTCCATGACCTTCACAGCCCTACATTCAGCCGAACGCAAAGTTTGGGAACGTTCAGATAGATATACAGTGCATTCGGAAGGTATTCAGACCCCTTGACTTTTTCCACATTATGTTACGTTACAGCCTTATTCTAAAACGGATTAAAATAAAATATTTCCTCATCAATCTACCCACAATACCCCATAATGACAAAGTGAAAACTGTTTTTTTTTTACAAATGTTTGCAAATGTATTAACATTTAAATACCTTACAGAAATACCTTATTTACATAAATATTCAGACCATTTGCTATGAGACTTGAAATTGAGCTCAGGTGCATCCTGTTTCCATTCATCATCCTTGAGATGTTTCTACAACTTGATTGGAGTCCACCTGTGGTAAATTCAATTGATTGGACATGATTTGTAAAGGCACACACCTTTATATATAAGGTCCCACAGTTGACAGTGCATTTCAGAGCAAAAACCAAGCCATGAGTTCGAAGAAATTGTCCATAGAGCTCCAAGACAGGATTGTGTCGAGGCACAGATCTGGGGAAGGGTAACAAAAAATGTCTGCAGCTTTGAAGGTCCCCAATAACACAGTGGCCTCCATCATTCTTAAATGGGAGAAGTTTGGAACCTCCAAGACTCTTCCTAGAGCTGGCTGCTGGCCAAACTGAGCAATCGGGGAAAAGTGCCTTGGACCAAGAACCAAAATGTCACTCTGGCAGAACTCCATAGTGACCATCAGAGTGACCACCATTAAAAACAATTTAATCCATTTTAGAATAAGGCTGTAATGTAACCAATTGTGGAAAAAGTCAAAGGGTCTGAATACTTTCTGAATGCACCGTATGCTATGTAAAATCAACATGCATCTCTGACAAGTAGAATAAAGAATCATGTCTGCTGTATTTGTGGAATTTCTATCTGCAACGTTCGAGAACGTTTTCGTACTGAACATGGCCCTGTTCACTCTCTGACTGGGGGGAGGTGGAGCTCTAGAGGGTTGTGTTCAGTTTGTTCAAAATGGAAGAAAACGCATCGAAACAGAGTGAAACAGGTACTGTCTGGATTGGTCCAATAAAGAAACACATAGTTTTCAGTTGCAAAAAGTTTTGCTACATAGTGCCCTAATGAAAACAAACCAGGTTTAGCTGGTACTATTATACAACTGCAGTATTATAATTAGCCAATGAGGGGAGGGTAGAGAGAAGTAGTCTTGTGCGGAACAGTTGTTGCGTGGCGTTAGCAATACCAAGTTCAATTCCCGCAGGGATCACATACACCTACTAAAAATGTGTGAATTCAATATACAAGCGTCTGCTTAGTGGTGTATAAAACTATGCTCTGTTGAAATACTGTTCAGCAGATTGGTCTTGTGATTAACTCAAACACTTACTGACACTGTATTATGTAGTATACATTGGCAATATGATCCTGAGCCTAGATCAGACTTACAGGTTGTAAATGGACATATCTTCTTAAGCACGTGTTAAAAACAAGTTTATTATAGTTCAAGTTTATTTGCTATGATATAATGATGATCTACTGTGTGAATAATTTACAGCTTTGTTGCATTTAAAATGACAAATTAGACGTTTTGCATTTGATATTAATAGCCCAGTTACTGCCATTAAAGTTACTGTGACTTGTTAATTTAAATGAGAGGTTCTCGGTTTCAAATATGTTTAATTATACTCTCTAAAGAGACAAACCTGCAAAACATATGAATCCCTTTCACAGTAGTAGAGCTTCCTGCCTGTCAGTCCCTCATGTTTGCTCTAAATGGAAATGTGGTGCTGCACCACTTCTGTGGAAATGACAGGTGGCTCCCAGTCCTCCAGTCTGCTCACCTGAGTCATCGGAGTCATCTAATTAAATCATGTCATGTTCAACGTTTGATCTTTCCTGCTCCAATAAAGGGGATAGGGGAGGTGGCGCTCCCTCATGGCCTCTATCTCTGTTGTTTTTTCTCTCCTGCTCTCTCTTTATGTCTGTACCTCTCTCGGCTTCTCTCTTACGGCTCTATTTTTAGCTGGAGGAGCAAGTGTCAAATGGAACGTATTTGGTCTTGTAAAAATTGCCACACCGGCATTCTTCAGCCCTAACACTAGGTTTGGCAATTTACCTGTCTAACATCTGTCTAACATCCAATGAATTTGGTTATGGCATGGATTTTGAGAGAGGAAGCGCAGCCTATCCATCCCTGATGCACAGTGCCCACGGAAGGAGAGATGGGCATTTTGTGCTGGTGAATCTCGTACTTAGAAGAAAAAAAAGGGGTTTCCACCATTTCTTTTAATTTGATTCAAAACCAAGCATAGCCTAGCCTCCCTTTAATGCTGGTTTAGTTTAGAAGCATCGCATTGGTGCTTCTTTTTATCCTGGCCATTATCCAAAAGTAGCCTATAAATAAAGGGGTTTTAAGTAGAGTTTTTTTGGACATTTTTGCCCTCATGCTTTTTCCTTATTCCCAATTCGCATACTATCACGTTCGTTGAAAGATGGATTGGACCAAGGTGCAGGGTGGTAGGCGTGCATCTTTCTTTATTAAATTACACCGGAAAAAAAACAACAAAATACAAAGCAAACGTAAAGCTACATGCAGTGCAGACAGCAACTACACACAAACATAGTCAAGATCCCACAACCTAAAGGTGGGAAAAGGCTGCCTAAGTATGATCCCCAATCAGAGACAACAATAGACAGCTGCCTCTGATTGGGACCCATACCTGGCCTACAAAGAAATAGAAAAAGTAGAATGCCCACCCAAATCACACCCCGACCTAACCAAATAGAGAAATAAAAAGGCTCTCTAAGGTCAGGGCGTGACACATACAGTACCTGCATTCCGCTTGTTCAAGTGGGCTATTCATCACCATTTTCAAAGAGCTCCCCTCGTTCGATTACCTAAGATACGCTCCTCCAAACTATTCAATCCTCCTATAATGCCTTATCAATGGCATATTTTTTGGAGAATCTACCCAGCATATAGGCAACGATACACTTGACAGAGCCTAGTATTTTGTATAGACATACAAGTGTTATGCATAAAGACATTTAGGCCGACATCTGCCCACAGTGCCATGGAACGAGATAAGGGATTTATAACATCATGCTGCTGACCTAAATCCTATCTAGAAATATTGTTGTTGGTTTAAAAAACTGAGTGATTGTTTTTCATTTATTTGATTAAAAATCAATCTTATTAGAAAGATTCACCCTCCATGGGTTTATGGTGAGAGCGTACAAGGCTTGAATGCAATGCGATTCTGTCTGCTATGATCTGTAAAATGGCTCCAGGATGTTGATAAAACAATACATTTGCGAGCTGTACAGTGGTGAGTGGACATTCCCCCTTTGTCTTTATATTGGATCTTCATTCAGCTCCTGTGAAAAGTTTGGATGTGCACATAGTCTGAGCTGCCTTGTCTGTATTATGCCCTTGGGGAGCAATTATGGTGCCTGTTACTATATTTAGACAGCCTATTTAAAAGAAGTTGTTGTTTTGCTTTCATTAGAATTTCATTAGAATTATACACTGTCTTTTCAGGCCTTATCAATAACCTAGCGAAATTAATCTTGCTTATTGACTACTTTTGGCATGTCCAGACTACAATTTACAGTAGGCCTAGCCCCTATATCAGTGTGAATGCTATAGACTATGTTTAACAATGTATTTCTACATTAAAGTAATGCGATTAGAACAATGTGGACTGCAAACGTGTTCAAACAATCTATTTAACAAATTAGGCTACAACGGCCTAACATTCGAATTGGAGTTGATGACAACGCAATAAATTAAAATACCAGAAATACTCAACTTGAAGCAACCACATATTTAGCCACGGAGCACTTTCTGATTGGCCAGTGAGTGGGCCAAGCCTCACACCCACAACTTTCTTATTCATCAAAAACAGTCCTTTCACGCCACCACCTGCTACTGTGCCCATAATTCTGGTTCAGAAAATTGCGAGACTATTTCTGACCATCATCGAACCTAGAACGCTACCGCCAGCACTAAGATTTCCCATTGCGTCAGGTTTGTTAAAATGAAGCCCTTAGTCTCTCTCCCTTTCTCTCCCCTCCTCCCTCACTGTCTCTCTCTCTCGCTCTCTCCCTCCATCTCCACCCTTGCTCTGTCTCTCAGTCCATGTTAAAATATCAATTTGGTTTCTATTACCATGGGACATGAAGGCAAATGGTTCTTGCTTTTGCAAATTGAGCAACATGGGGAAATAATCAAAGGCCATTACTCAGATGCAGCGGCACCTCACATTAAAGAGAGCCATCTATCAACTAGAGATATTTACCACAGCAACAGACATATTATGTAAAAAAAAAAAAAAAAAGATTTTTGGTGGTCGATGGATACAAAGAATGAGTTATTACAATATCTGAATTACTGGCATCGATGACCATAAACATCCTATACATCTATATGAAGTTAATTTATACATGTAAGAGACTTACAGAAAGTACCAATGCTAATGAGACTACATATATATGGTATAAAGCCTATATGTTGCATGTTTTTGACGTCCTTTAGCACCATATAGAATAGTTGATAACCTAGGAGTATAACACAACAGACAGATATTAAAATGCTGTACGTTTCCCTGGGATTTCTCCAATGGGCCAAAAGTTTCCCTCGAGATGTTGATAAAACGGTGACGGTAGAAGTCAGGTGTGAAGGGAAGACCCAGACGCAGACCACGTCGAATAAACAATAGGTTAATATTCCAACAGGGGCAGGCAATAGACAGGTCAAGACAGGCAGGGGTCAGAAAACCAGATGTCGGGCAACGGTACCGGACGGCAGGCAGGCTCAGGGTCAGGGACAGGCAGAGTGGTCAGTCAGGCAGGCTCAGGGTCAGGACAGGCAATGGTCAAAACCGGGAGGGCAAGAAAAGAGAGACTAGAAAAAGCAAGTGGTGAGACAGAACGCTGGTTGACGCGAACAAACAAGACGAACTGGCAACAGACCAACATAGAACACAGGTATAAATACACAGGGGATAATGGGGAATATGGGTAACACCTGGAGGGGGGTGGAGACAATCACAGTTACAGGTGAAACATATCAGGGTGTGACAGAAATATTGTTTGCACAGCATGTCATCTGAGGGAGTTTCTCCCTTCCTTCTCTGGTCTCCCCAGCCAGCCTCCATCGGGGCCCTGTGATCTAGAGGTGACATAGTTAATCTGTCTCTGAGGCCCTCAGAAGCAGATCGGTTTAAACCACAGAGCTCAGTAAACAGTCACACCCCAAAGAGCACATGCATACTCTGGCAGTGTTTCAAATGGCACCCTATTCCCTATATAATGTACTACTTTTAACCAGTTCCCATGGGGAATAGTGTGCTATCATTCCTCTCCGGCTAATGAAACACAAACAGGCATGACATGATATGGAGGCCCCATGCCTTGTTATGGTTGCACTCTCACATCTCCAACTACAGTGGCATGGCTCATACTGAGCATTAAAGTGGAACTGACAGCGTTTTAACTACTTTGCAGAAACAAACAGACAACCCTAATATCAGTCATAATATCAAATGCACAAAAAAGTATCTTTATATGAGGTTTTAAAAATAGACGTGCATTGTTGGCAGAATAGGTGGATGCAGTTTAAATGCACAACGAATATAATTCACCAAAACATTTCTTGGTAGTCCAAAAAATATTGCTATCAGGTTGTAAATCACAGCTGGCTTGGTACATTGTTTGTTGCCTCCATTCGGGATGCACTGTTTCAGTTTCAATTACTCAATATTTTGGACAAAAACGGACAAATGTAACTAAGTCTGGGAATGTCAATACAATCAAACTAGCAAGGGCAATGATCACAAGTCAGTCATAACGTGGCTAATAGGTTAGCGTATCTCTTTATGTAGCACGCTAGCTGCTAGGAGGATGTCATGTTATTGGAGGAGTGGGTGAGTGACTGCCTTTTTACCCTCATATCGTTTTTCGTTGGCTATAAACAGCTCGAGATGCAGGTGTCATTTGGTTAGTTAGCAAGAACTTGAACGAGTGTTATCCAGTTAGCATATTCGCGAATTCACTCTGGCTATCTACTCCGATTTCAGAGCACTCTCTCGTCTGAGCGTGCCAGAGTGCAGAATAACTGATGAATTTACGAACGCGCAACTCCCACTGAATATGACCGGTGGCAGTAAACGTATGCAAAAAAAAAAAAAGTTATAATTAGTCACCAACGATCTACATAATATGTACAGTAAACAGATCTGCAAGGGCAAGTCAATTGGTCAGAGTGTTCTCCCATTTGTGTCTGGACGTAGCTTGCTAGCAAGCTAGCCAATTGTATCCAGTTAGCTTGGGTGCTTGGTTGGGACAAGCAGTCATTGGCAGGCAAGCTGCAGAAGGACAGTAGACTACAATTCTCCATCGTATCAGTGCAAGTTTGACGACCAACTTTCTGAAAAAGTTACAAAGGGTTTATCGAATGTTGCTTTGTTCGATTTCAGCTCATTTTTCTTTGGCTAGCGTTAGTTGTTGATGTTGTTGTTGTAACTGAGGGAGTGAGAGCCTACCTTTTCGTGGTTGTTTGATCACTATGAATGTAAAGTTTTCCAAATGTTAGAGGACTCCCATGGTGTCTACATATTTGCAGAAATACATTCAAGTGTATTTTGTGGCTTTTGGTGAATGCGTTCTAATGATCTGAAGTCGCGTGTTGCAACTGCCTGTAAACACACAGTCCAGTTCAAAGTGAATGATGGCAGGCCCTCCTGCCTGTAAACACACAGTCCAGTTCAAAGTGAATGATGGCAGGCCCTCCTGCCTGTAAACACACAGTCCAGTTCAAAGTGAATGATGGCAGGCCCTCCTGCCTGTAAACACACAGTCCAGTTCAAAGTGAATGATGGCAGGCCCTCCTGCCTGTAAACACACAGTCCAGTTCAAAGTGAATGATGGCAGGCCCTCCTGCCTGTAAACACACAGTCCAGTTCAAAGTGAATGATGGCAGGCCCTCCTGCCTGTAAACACACAGTCCAGTTCAAAGTGAATGATGGCAGGCCCTACTGCCTGTAAACACACAGTCCAGTTCAAAGTGAATGATGGCAGGCCCTCCTGCCTGTAAACACACAGTCCAGTTCAAAGTGAATGATGGCAGGCCCTACTACCTGTAAACACACAGTCCAGTTCAAAGTGAATGATGGCAGGCCCTACTGCCTGTAAACACACAGTCCAGTTCAAAGTGAATGATGGCAGGACCTCCTGCCTGTAAACACACAGTCCAGTTCAAAGTAATGAAGGCAGGACCAACTGCCTGTAAACACACAGTCCAGTTCAAAGTAATGATGACAGGCCCTACTGCCTGTAAACACACAGTGCAGTTCAAAGTAATGATGGCAGGACCAACTGCCTGTAAACACACAGTCCAGTTCAAAGTAATGATGGCAGGCCCGTGTGGGAAAAGGGTTATTTGCATAAAGGCCTAGTGTAGCTCTGATTGGCTATGGTGCAACGGTCTGCGTAGACTCCGGTCCTGGACGAGACAGATGTTTTTATCAGGTTTTATTTACTGCAATGTTTTTATTAATTGTCCAAACGCCCGTCCGTTTCCCCACTCTATATTACTATGGAATTTTCACAATTGCCTTAGTATACTGGTACAAACACTGAAGAAAAATAGGGAGTATTTTTGTCTGTAATAACGCCCTTTGTGGGGAAAAACTCATACTGATTGGCTGAGGCTGGCTCCCCAGTGAGTGGGCCTGGCTGCCCTCCCAGTCATGTGAGTGGGCCTGCACCCCTGCCCAGTCATGTGAAATCCATAGATTAAGGTCTAATTTATTTATTTTAATTGACTGTTTTCCTTATATGTGGCCTCCATCCATTCTCTCCTCTTTCCATCCTCTCCTTCTTCCATCCTCTCCTCCTTCCATCCTCCCCTTCTCTCTTCCACTCCTCCCCTCCTTCCATCCTTTCCTCCTTTCCTCCTACCATCCTCTCCTCCTTCCATCCACCCCTCCTTCCATCCGCTCCTCCTTCCATTCTCCCCTCCTTCCATCCTCCCCTCCTTCCCTCCCCTCCTTCCATCCACCCCTCCTTCCATCCACTCCTCCTTCCATTCTCCCCTCCTTCCATCCTCCCCTCCTTCCCTCCCCTCCTTCCATCCTCCCCTCCCTCCATCCACCCCTCCTTCCATTCGCTCCGCCTTCCATTCTCCCTTCCTTCCATCCTCCCCTCCTTCCCTCCCTCTCCTCCTTCCATCCTCCCCTCTCCTCCTTCCATTCTCCCCTCCTTTCCTCCTTCCATCCTCTCCTCCATAGGAGCTACCAACACACATACACAGGTGTGCCTGTACAAACACACACTCATACACACCGATGGTCGTCGGCTCCACATCGTCTGCCAGGTAGAAATATTGAAAATACATTGAAGACAGGAACAATATCACGTATCATTTCCCCCTCCACTCCTCGACCACCTGTGGCCTCCCTCCATCCCTCTATCCTCTCCTCCAATGCTCCCATCCCTTCATCCCTTTATTTTCTCCTCCCTCCACCCCACCCTCCTCACTCACTCCCCCCTCTCCTCCACTGCCTGCCTCTCTTCTCTCCTCTATTCCCTCCCTCCTCTCCTCTATTCCCTCCCTCCCTCCTCTCCTCTATTCCCTCCCTCCTATCCTCTATTCCCTCCTTCCCTCCCTCCTCTCCTCTATTCCCTCCCTCCCTCCTCTCCTCTATTCCCTCCCTCCCTCCTCTCCTCTATTCCCTCACCCTCCCTCTCGTCCCCTCCCTCCACTACTCCACTCCCCTCCTTCCCTCCTTCCTTCCCCTCCCTCCCCCCCCTCCCTCCCTCCCTCCCTCCCTCCCTCCCTCCCTCCCTCCCTCCCTTTGTTTTGAACAACACCCCTCGTCATCCAAACCCTCAAGGATGGCAGTCTCAGACTTTGTTTTGAGCAGAGGATCCAGTGAGTAGTCAGGCAATCCATAGAGCAGAGGAATCCAGTGAGTAATGGCAGTCATAGAGCAGAGAGGAATCCAGTGAGTAATCAGGCAATCCATAGAGCAGAGGATCCAGTGAGTAGTCAGGCAATCCATAGAGCAGAGGAATCCAGTGAGTAATCAGGCAATCCATAGAGCAGAGGAATCCAGTGAGTAATCAGGCAATCCATAGAGCAGAGGAATCCAGTGAGTAGTCAGGCAATCCATAGAGCAGAGGAATCCAGTGAGTAGTCAGGCAATCCATAGAGCAGAGGAATCCAGTGAGTAGTCAGGCAATCCATAGAGCAGAGGAATCCAGTGAGTAGTCAGGCAATCCACTGCCCACATCCTGTACTAATAAAACAGCAACGTTGTGTCCTCTCTCCTCTACCTCCTCTCTCCTCTACCTCCTCTCTCCTCTACCTCCTCTCTTCTCTATACTGTATATATCAGATAATCATCATGAGTGCACCTGGCTGGCAGCTCCCTCCCTCCCTCCCTCCCTCCCTCCCTCCCTCCCTCCCTCCCTCCCTCCCTCCCTCCCTCCCTCCCTCCCTCCCTCCCTCCCTCCCTCCCTCCCTCCCTCCCTCCCTCCCTCCCCTCTCTGATTCCATCTGCTCTCTGGGTCTGCAGGAGAGCAACTCAAGTCCATTAGGAGTGTTGGGAGAAATAACCTCAGCAATGAAATGTAAGTGCTGCTTCTGAAAAAAATATAGTGATAGGAAAGCAGAAATAGTTGCTGACTGGAAAACCCAGTCTGTCGAGGTGGAGATCCAATCAAATGTGTGATTTCTCACAGGAAAGAGACTATTTATAATGATCAGTACTACTGCTGTTAAGGTTGGTATTCTGGATGTGCCAGAACAGGGCTCTTGGTGTTTGCATTTGGTTAACATGGCGCCGACAGAGATGGCTGCCTCTCTTCTAGTCCTTGGAAACTTTGCAGTATTTTGTTTTTTTATGTATTATTTCTTACATTGTTAGCCCTGAAAATCTTAAGTGTTATTACATTCAGCTGGGAAGAACTATTGGATATCAGAGCGGGCAGCTTACCAGCACAACAACCAGGAATACGACTTTCCCGAAGCGGATCCTTTGTCCACACCACCCAGGGCATTTGAACTGATTCCAGAGGCCGACCCAAAACAACACCCCCGGTGAAGAAGGAGTTGAAGCGGTCTCTAATCAGACTTCGGAGGCACCCACATCGCTTCCAAGTATATTACTCGATAATGTCCAGTCCATAGATAACAAAGTTGACGAAATCGGGGCAAGGGTTGCTTTCCAGAGAGACATCAGGGATTGTAACATACTCTGTTTCTCTGAGATATGGCTCTCTCGGGATATGCTGTCGGAGTCGGTACAGCCACCTGGATTGTCAGTGCATCGTGCCGACAGGAATAAACATCTCTCTGGGAAGAAGCTGGGCTTGGGTGTATGTTTTATGATTAACGACTCATGGTGTAATTATAACAACATACAGGAACTCAAGTCCTTTTGTTCACCTGACCTAGAATTCCTCACAATCAAATGCTGACCGTATTATCTCCCAAGAGAATTCTCTTCGGTTATTGTCACAGCCATATATATCCCCCTTCAAGCCGATACCACAACCGCCCTCAAGGAACTTCACTGGCAAATTGGAAACCATATATCCAGAGGCTGCATTCACTGTAGCTGGCGATTTTAACAAAGCAAATTTGAGGAAAAGGCTACCTAAATTCTATCAGCATAATGAAAGTAGCACTCACGCTGGAAAAACACTGGACCATTGTTACTCTAACTTCCGTAATGCATACAAGGCCCTACCCCGCCCTCCTTTTGGCAAATCTGACCACGACTCGTCCCTTCCTATAGGCAGAAATTCAAACAGGAAGTATCCGTGCTAAGGACTATTCAACGCTGGTCTGACCAATCGGAATCCACACTTCAAGATTGTTTTGATCACACGTACTGGGACATGTTCCGGGTAGTCTCAATAATATCGACGTATATGCTGATTCGGTGAGTGAGTTTATAAGGAAGTGTATGGGAGATGTTGCACCCACTGTGACAATTAGAACTTATCCTAACCAGAAACCGTGGATAGATGGCAGCATTCGCGGCAAGGCAACTGGGATTATGGCAGAATACAAACAGAGTAGTCATTCCCTCCGCAAGGCAATCAAACAAGCAAAATGTCAGTATAGAGACAAAATGTAGTCGTAATTCAATGGCTCCGACACAAAACGTATGTTGCAGGATCTACAGACAATCACAGACTACAAAAGGAAAACCAGCCACGTCACGGACACCGACGTCTTGCTTCCAGACAAACTATACACCTTCTATACCTGCATTGAGGATAATACAGTGCCACCAACGCAGCCTGCTACCAAGGACTGTGGGCTCTCCTTCTCCGTGGCCGACGTGAGTAAGGCATTTAAACGTGTTATCCCTCGCAAGGCTGCCGGCCCAGACGGCAACCCTAGCCGCGTCCTCAGAGCATGCGCAGACTAGCTGGCTGGTGTGTTTAAGGACATATTCAACCTCTCCCTATCCCAGTCTGCTGTCTCCACATGCTTCAAGATCGCCACCATTGTTCCTGTACCCAAGAAAGCAAAGGTAACTTAACTAAATGACTATCGCCCCGTAGCACTCACTGCTGTCATTATGAAGTGCTTTGAGAGACTAGCCAAGGATCATATGACCTTCACCTTACCTGTCACCCTAGACCCACTCAATTTAGGTTCACAGACAATGCAATCACCATCACACTGCACACTGCCCTATCCCATCTGGACAAGAGGAATACCTATGTAAGAATGCTGTTCATTGACTACAGCTCAGCATTCAACACCATAGTACCCTCCAAGCTCATCATTAAGCTTGAGGCCCTGGGTCTCAACCCCAACCTGTGCAATTTGGTCCTGGACTTCCTGACAGGCCCCCCCCCAGGTGTTGAAGGTAGGAAACAATATCTCACCTTTGCTGATCCTCAACACTGGGGCCTCACAAAGGTGAGTGCTCAGCCCCCTCCTGTACTCCCTGTTCACCCAAGACTGCGTGGCCACACACACCTCCAACTCAATCATCAAGTTTGCAGACGACACAACTGTAGTAGCCTTGATTACCAACTACAACGAGAGCCTACAGGGAGGTGCTGAGGGCTCTTGGAGTGTGGTGTCAGGAAAATACCCTCTCACTCAACGTCAGCAAAACAAAGGAGATGATCGTGGACTTCAGGAAAGAGCAGAGGGAGCACCCCCCTATCCTCATCAATAGGACAGCAGTGGAGAAGGTGGAACGATTTAAGTTCCTCAGCGTGCATATCACTGACAAACTGAAATGGTCCACCCTTCACAAACAGTGTGGTGAAGAAGGCACAACAGCACCTCTTCAACCTCAGTAGACTGAAGAAATTCATCTTTACACCTAAAACCCTCACAAACTTTTACGGATGCACAACTGAGAGCAACCTGTCAGGCTGTATCACCGTCTGGTACGTCAAATGCACTGCCCACAACCGCAGGGCTCACCAGAGGTTGGTGCAGTCTGCATAACACATCACCGGAGGCAAACTACCTGCCCTCCAGGACACCTACAGCACCCAATGTCACAGGAAGGCCAAAAAGATCATCAAGGACAACAACCACCCGAGCCACTGCCTGTTCACCACGTTACCATCCAGAAGGTGAGGTCAGTACAGGTGCATCAAAGCTGGGTGTAGTTGGTGTAGTTGACCTGCCAAAAATGATGCCAGTGTGGCCGTGGTATCATTCCACTGATGTTTCTTTCTAAGATTACCTAGTTTTGCAAACTTCTGTGACGATTAGTCTAGTTCAGGACTGCGTTGGTAAATTACTCCTCAATACTCTAAATGGAATGTACTCCTATAGGTCTACTGTAAATGGGATGTACTCTATAGGTCTACTGTAAATGGAATGTACTCCTATAGGTCTACTGTAAATGGGATGTACTCCTATTGGTCTACTGTAAATGGGATGTATTCCTATATGGATACTGTAATTTGGATGTGATCCTCTATAGGTCTACTGTAAAGGGAATGTACTCTACAGGTCTACTGTAAATGGGATGTAGTCCTATAGGTCTACTGTAAATGGGATGTGATCCTCTATAGGTCTACTGTAAATGGGATGTAATCCTCTATAGGTCTACTGTATATGCAATGTGATCCTATATAGGTCTACTGTAAATGGAATGTGATCCTCTATAGGTCTACTGTAAATGGAATGTGATCCTCTATAGGTCTACTGTAAATGGACTGTGATCCTCTATAGGTCTACTGTAAATGGAATGTGATCCTCTATAGGTCTACTGTAAATTGAATTTGATCCTCTATAGGTCTACTGTAAATGGAATGTGATCCTCTATAGGTCTACTGTATATGCAATGTAATCCTCTATAGGTCTACTGTAAATGGGATGTAATCCTCTATAGGTCTACTGTAAATGGGATGTACTCCTATATGGATACTGTAATTTGGATGTGATCCTCTATAGGTCTACTGTAAATGGGATGTGATCCTCTATAGATCTACTGTAAATGGGATGTAATCCTCTATAGGTCTACTGTATATGCAATGTGATCCTCTATAGGTCTACTGTAAATGGAATGTGATCCTCTATAGGTCTACTGTAAATGGAATGTGATCCTCTATAGGTCTACTGTAAATTGAATGTGATCCTCTATAGGTCTACTGTAAATGGAATGTGATCCTCTATAGGTCTACTGTATATGCAATGTGATCCTCTATAGGTCTACTGTAAATGGGATGTGATCATCTATAGGTCTACTGTAAATGGGAGGTGATCCTCTATAGGGCTACTGTAAATGGGATGTGACCCTCTATAGGTCTACGGTAAATGGAATAGCCTTCTGCTCCCCCTCTCCGATAAAGTGGTTGATGAAAAAAAGAAAGTGACACGCTGAAAGTGACACTGGGTGGGTTGCACAAACATGGATTAACTCTTAAACTGGGTTAAATCAAGGTTTAGCTATTAATCTTGTTGCTCCAAACTTTAAACCTAGTTTTAAATTAATCCTAGTTAAATTAAATCCTTCCTCTAAGTTTAGTTTTCCCTTTAAATTGAATATATGCTTATTTTGGAGATTAATTCTAAACTGCCATTTGAGGTGGTTTAACTGCTAAAATTGCAGCATATCTACTGTGGAGAGACTAAAACGACAGAGTTCCTCAGAGAATAACTAGAGGCAGGTTGAATCCTGTTGAGTTTTATGATAATGATGAGTTTTCAAGGAGATATCGCTTCTCCAAGGACTCTGTGATGCAACCGGAAAGACAGGTTGGACCAACCGTTAAGCATTTTTTTAATAAGAAACATTAACGTGTTGAAAATTCCAAATGGTTTGCATTGTCAATTTATGCAAAGCTCTCACAGACACACTTACCACACCAAACATGCCACCAGGAGTCTTTACACAGTCCCCAAATCCAGAACAAATTCAAAAAAGCTTGCAGTATTATACACTGTAGAGACATTATTGCATGGAACTCCCTTCCATCTCATATTGCTCAAATGAACAGCAAACCTGGTTTCAAAAAACAGATAAAGCAACACCTCACGGCACAACGCCTCTCCCCTATTTGACCTAGATAGTTTGTGTGTATGTATTGATACAGTATGTAGGCTATGTGTTCCATTTTTAAATGTATGTAGTTCTGTCCTTGAGCTGTTGTCTATTAATGTCCTGTACTATGTCATGTTTCATATTCTGTGTGGACCCCAGGAAGAGTTGATGCTGCTTTCGCAACGTCTAATGGGGATCCTCCCGTTTCAAACCCCCAGACACCTGAAGAGAGAGAAAACAACACCTCTCATATTCTGGCAAGAGAATACGAGTGGGGGACAAGACTGAAGAACACCAAATTGCTTGGGGAAGCATTGTTTTAATAAATTATTGTTCAAATAAATTATTGTTGAAATGAAATAAAAATATTGGTTTTGTACAGCAATTTATTTGGGGCTTATCATATGCCCATCCTGATGACTTTATGCAACGTGCTGTAATGTGCTGTGACGGGACTGATAATGGTAACATTGTAGTGAAGTAGCATTAACGTTGATTTTAGCGTGCATTATCGTCATTGCTATTGACAAGTTATTTATGCTTACTAAATATTGTTGAGTTGAGTTGTCCGTCGTCATCATATGGTTTAAGGAGAGGGGCAAACTGCTGGGGAATCATCTTGCATATTTTCTGGGAGAGATTACCAATTCCCTTGGACGGAGGCCACCCTCTGGTCTGTAGTAGTCCCTCCTCTCCTCTGACATATCCTTTTTAGCTTTTCAGTTTTTCCAGCCCGTCTTCATGTGTGTCACTCTTCTCTTTAATCGCTGACGATCCATTAAATCGGTCGCATAAAACGCCCAAGGTGTCTTCCTTCTTTTTGACAGTCATGTTGTCTGTCGTTTTCTCCTCCAGTGCATTACTAAATTCCTCCATCAGCTCTGACAAGAGGTCTTTTTCCGATGCAGAGAAATGTGAACTGCTTTGGCGTGCCGTGATCAGGTGGCTACCGAACTAATAATAAATGTCTAAATAACGTTAAGTAATAAAGTATTTTATCAAAGAAACAACAACTTTGTTGCCTCATTTGTCAAGTAGGCTAGCTATTTTGTTTCAACTCATAATATACCTCACATATTAGTGTATCATGTCGCTTATCATTGTCTAAAACCGATAAACAAGTTTCAACTGTTCTGCCTGCGGCTATGGAACCCTGACCTGTTCACGGGACGTGCTACCTGTCCCAGACCTGCTGTTTTCAACTCTCTAGAGACAGCAGAAGCGGTAGAGATACTGTACTCCTAATGATCGGCTATGAAAAGCCAACTGACATTTACTCCTGAGGTGCTGACTTGCTGCACCCTCGACATCCACTGTGATTATTATTATTTGACCCTGCTGGTCATCTATGAACATCTTGGGCATGTTCTGTTATAATCTCCACCCGGCACAGCCAGAAGAGGACTGGCCACCTCTCATAGTCTGGTTCCTCTCTAGGTTTCTTCCTAGGTTCTGACCTTTCTAGGGAGTTTTTCCTAGCCACTGTGCTTCTACACCTGCATTGCTTGCTGTTTGGGGTTTTAGGCTGGGTTTCTGTACAGCACTTTGAGATATCAGCTGATGTACGAAGGGCTTTATAAATACATTTGATTTGATTTGATTTAATCATAGATTTACTGATCCAGACTAAAAATTAAGTAGTGCAACACATATCTGATTAGCTAGATTAGCTCTAATCCTAGATTAATTTAAACCATGTCGGTGCAACCCACCCGATGTGTTTTCCTGCCCAATCAGCATTTCCCCAGAAATCCGAAGTGATCCGTTGATTTAGGTTCCATACATAGTCAAGATGGATGACTGTGGAACTGCAGGATTTAGTATCGATTGCTCATCCGGCTTCTCGCGGATATGAAACCTTTTCAACAGCAGGCAGAACATTTGTCACTTTTAAGTACAGCTATAAAGCCTGTTCCCATCTCTGATCTCAGCATTAAAATACAAGAAATGAAGTCAATGTAAATTATACTATTATTACAATAACATGCATAAATATTGGATTTTCCTATGAAAGTGAGTCACTATGTTACAGTTATGTTATAGATCATCCTCACACGAGGCACCAAAATGCCTATTCTGTTATTGCTCGTGGATTTCATCCAACATCCAGCTTCCACAACCAGCAGTAACCTACAGTGCATGTCCTTGGTTCATCAAATTCAACACCCTGCTGCTTAGCCAACGGCTCACAGTCAAACCACCGCCACAGATTGTCAGGCCAGTCAATTCGATGGATCTGTCATCACAGTGAAATGGACTGGGTTCTCTGTGGGCAGGCACACCATTGATCTGGTACAGAACACTATGACATTCCTCAGGTCAGTCAATCAAACACCTCAAGGTGGACAGCAAGGCGGGGTCTAAAATGGCACCCTATTCCCTATATAATGCAATACTTTTGGCCGGGTTGCGCCGAAAGTAGTGCACTATATGGGGAGTAGGGTGCCATTTTGAATGCATACCATTGATCTGGTACAGAACAGTATGATGTTAATCAGGTCCGTCAATCAAACAAGGTGGCCGCTGTCCTCAAGGTGGATGGACATTGGACAGTTAGTCTTTTTCCCACAGCGATACGGTGCTTCTGTTGACTGCTCTACTAATCATCCTCCATCTATCAGTCACTCCCTGCTGTGGTCTCGGTGGACAATCCAGCCATACGGTGTCCATATTAGGACAGTGGCTCTGACACAACCTTCAATTGACTGTCTGTGCGACTCTGTCCTATAATGGACTCTGTACAGCCAGGATCTCACCTTGATTCAGTCTTGAAATGACACAGTACAGCTCACTCATTCATGTAGAAGTGCTTCTGCTTTTGTTGACTGCTCCACTCATCACCATCGATCACTTTCTCGCTGGTGTCAACTTAGGTCATGTCTAAAAGTCCCTATGTCGTGCACTACCAAGGTCAAAAGTAGTGCACTAAAATTGAACCCTATTCCCTAGGAAGTGCTCTGGTGTCAATTTAGGTAATGTCTGAAATTACCCTTATTCCCTATGAAGTGTCCTGCTTTCATTTAAGGCTACATCTGAAATGGCCCCCTATTCCCTATGTAGTGCCCTGCTTTCATTTAAGGCTACATCTGAAATGGCCCCCTATTCCCTATGTAGTGCCCTGCTTTCATTTAAGGCTACATCTGATTAGGCCCCCTATTCCCTATGTAGTGCCCTGCTTTCATTTAAGGCTGCATCTGAAATGGCCCCCTATTCCCTGTGTAGTGCCCTGCTTTCATTTAAGGCTGCATCTGAAATGGCCCCCTATTCCCTATGTAGTGCACAAAGACATGGGGTCTTCATTTCAGTCATCCCTGATACGGAAAACTTTTTTTTAAGGAACTTGTCAATTCCACTTGTATCCATTCCCTGGCATGTCAGAGTCACAGAGTCCCTGGGCTTTGCATATCTTACACGCTCCCTGATTACGACAGCCAGTAGTAGAAGCAGCCATCCGTCGTGGAGACCGCATCAGGCTCCCAGATTTACACCACGGCCCCGGGGCAATGGCATTACATGAGACATTGGCAGGAAAAGCCTGGTCAACATGAAAGACATCGTCCACGGGATCCCTGCTGCAGCCAACAGAAACCACCAGGGTGCCGTGAGCGACGTATTTCCACCACACTAGAGTGTGGGTCTGTGAGTTAGGACAGACCATTAGGAGATGCCTGCAGCCTGGGGGTGTATGAAATCGTTTTCACTGACAGATGGAACTGGACGAATAACTGGAAGACTGCATCTTACCAGGTAAATTGTACCATCCTACATGGACACTTTTCTACATTTTGGTGTCTTACAGGATATTTGTGTTTGTACTACAGCAATGTTGAATGCTCGTTTCTGATTGGTTAGAAGGGTATTCTAGAATGGACATTAAAACCAGATATCGGGACAGTTGGAAAAGATATCGGGACACCTTGCAGTCATGACGCAATATGTGCCCACATATGCATACCGTACTTGCTACAAAGTCACAGAAAGCTAAACCAACAACCACATAAACCGAAATTGGATACATTGTAAACACAGGTCCAATGAGGAAACACTTAGATAACATTAGCTAGATTGCTAGCATCGATTTGTTTTTGCAGATGGTAATTGTTTTGGAGCATCTGATGACCTAACGTGGTGAGTGATGAACACTAATTTCTCTGGTCCCTATGTTGCAGAAGTAGTGCTATGATTTCAAATCCTACCATGTGTTTTCTAGTTTAACCGCCTGATTTCAGCAACAGGTATTTTTTAATTCTGTTGTCATATTGGAAGGTTTGCTAGCAACAAGCTATTTAGCTAGCTGCTAGCCTAGTGTTTGATACTCCTCGTAATGAACTGTCGAGTGTCCTGACGTGAAACTTTTCCAGCTGTGCCAGGCAAAATAAGGCATCATGTCAATAATGTCAATAGAATGTCAATAGAAAACAGCTTAAACAAACACAAATGCAGCGACTTTGCTCTTATCCTGGCTTCCACGGTCGTGACTGACATATAGAACAAACTGCTGGGTCGTTTCCATAAATATCGAACGAATCAAATGAACGACTGGGTCGCGTCTCTAGCAACTGAAAGATGAGAAAGTATGAATTTGTTTTAAAAAATTAAAAAATAAACGAATGTGTGCTTTAGTATTGTTTTCTTTGGCAACTGTGGTATAGGCGGGATAAATGCCTCCGTTCTGTACATTATCTTGGCAAAATGAGCTGCGTCGTCCATTATTTCCAAGGTAATGTACAGAACATCAGCGTTTATCCCTTACATAATATAGCATTTTATTGTAATACTGTATTACAGTTAAACTTTCACAAACAACATGTCAGTATTGTTCTCTCTATTACAGTGAATCACAATCATGCAACAACAGGAACCAGGAGAGACTGGAGATAAGGGTATGCTGATTGTGGCTACATTAATATGCAGTATGCACCTCTCAGTCTGCCTGCACACAACACTCCACTGAAGTGGATTATTTAGGCCCAGCAGGCCTCCAGCTGAGACTGGATGAGTAACAGCAAGATTCTTCATATTCATCTCACCCTCTGCAACCAACCCATTTTCCTTATTCCTTATTGCTCTGTATTCATTGCAGTACTGTGCAATGAGATAACAGACAGCAAAAGAACCCATTTCCATTTCGATTGACAATAACATATTGTATAATTGTACAGTAATTGTACATTAATCGTACAATGATGCAGTGTTTGCATAGGCTATTAGATTGGCTAGTGTGGGACAGAACTGAGATGGAACAGAAGTGCAGTGTGTGCAAAACAGCTGTGTGATGTCATTGTTTCTGCTCTCTATGGGTGTGTGATTAGATAATTGTGCATATTGTTTCCTGAGAAAAATGTTAATTTGAAAAAAAAGAGACAATTAACATGCCTGGAAGAGCTACATTGAGCGCCACACACACATACACACACTTAATTGCTCTAGCTTGTTTTCAATAGGGTAATGAATTGTGTTTCTTGTCACCCAAAACCCCAAAATGTGTTCAAGAATGTTCATGCATTCTTCCAAATTCAGTATTTTACTCTAAATGAAGTAATATGTTACCATAGCAACTGAGAAATACTTAATTCTACTAATACAAAATTAGATTAATTTTCAATTCTTAACACAGAGCACTACCCATTCACTGAACCTATTCAAAGCATCGTTGCCAGTCTTAATTTCAGCTCCAGAAAAACATCTCGTTAGCAGATTGTTAAGTGGTGAACATCAATTAGCATTGTACAAAATGTTGTACGAATGCATTGTAAATAATTGAGGGAAGGGGTGAGCAGTAATGAGCAGGTCTGGAGAAAAATTCCAATTAGTTTTAAATCCTTTGGAAAAAGCATACATTGCAGTGAATAAGTTTTCTTCACTTTATTTTTATCACTACTGCTTTTTGTATGTAGTTGACCTTCAAAACCTACACTAATGACAGTAAAGGCAACCAATCCAATGACAGTTGGTCATATTTTAACAATTTGCATCTTGTTAAATGGCTTGAAAAGCTTGTATATACTGCAGGAACCATTGAACATTCCTTTAAAAACAAATGTCTTTGTTTCTCATGTTCATATCATCATTATCAAAAATGAAGGACAGTTTCTGTGTTGTACATGGTACTTTAGCATTAAACTCTTCTTGTGTATTGAAGAGCTTTCAGCGCAGCCTTCCTTCCTGTCTGGACAACCATGGTGATTCCTTTCCACGCCTGTGACCTAATTTTCCGCTACAATTTGCTGATGATATTTCATGTAAAGCTTAACAGAGAAGCAGGCTGGTTTAAAACTTTCAATATGCACTACGACTAATGTGAACTGTCACGAGTGCTGTCTGCCATTAAATACGACAGGCCCCTCTGTTGCGCTGCCACCCAGCCCAGTTAAATACCATCTGGCATCACGCTGCATTAGTGACGCCACATTATTAAACCAGGTAGGACATGAATCTTTCACAGCTCAAGGTATACTGGGGAATGTGCAGCTCTGGTCTGGCAACACACGGACTCTATGGCCTTTTACTCTCTGCAACAACACCACCCTGCACATTTTATTATCTGCGAACTAGGAGAGATAATAATGTCTCCACTCAGACCAATGATTATCATACAGAACCCATCCAGTACAGTACACAACTCTGGGTGATACTTACAGGAAGAGAAACAGTCCACTGTGATACAGCTCATCTGACCTGAAGAATACGTAACATAATCTGTTTCACGGAATCATGTCTCTTTCCAGATTAGACATCGACCGATTAATCGGAATAGCCGATTAATTAGGGCCGTTTCAAGTTTTAATAGGAAATCTGTATTTTTGGACACCGATTCCGCCAATTTTTTAAAAGTTGTTGTTTTTACAGGCTCGTATTTCTGTGTGTTATTATGTTATAATTAAGTCTATGATTTGATAGAGCAGTCTGAATGCGCGATAGTAGGCACCAGCAGGCTCATAAGCATTCATTCAAACAGCACTTTCGTGCGTTTTGCCAGCAGCTCTTCGCAATGCTTCAAGCATTGTTTATGACTTCAAGCCTATCAACTCCCGAGATTAGGCTGGTGTAACCAATGTGAAATGGCTAGCTAGTTAGCGGGGTGTGCGCAAATAGCGTTTCAAACGTCACTCGCTCTGAGACTTGGAGTGGTTGTTTCCCTTGCTCTGCATGGGTAACGCTGCTTCGAGGGTGGCTGCTGTTGATGTGTTCCTGGTTCGAGCCCGGGTAGCGGCGAGGAGAGGGATGGAAGCTATACTGTTACACTGGCAATACTAAAGTGCCTATAAGAACATCCAATAGTCAAAAGTATATGAAATACAAATGGTATAGAGGGAAATAGTCCTAGAATTCCTATAATAAATACAACCTAAAACTTCTTACCTGGGAATATTGAAGACCCATGTTAAAAGGAATCACCAGCTTTCATATGTTCTCATGTTCTGAGCAAGGAACTTAAACGTTAGCTTTCTTACATGGCACATATTGCACTTTTACTTTCTTCTCCAACACTTTGTTTTTGCATTATTTAAACCAAATTGACCATGTTTCATTATTTATTTGAGGCTAAATTGATTTTATTGATGTATAATATTAAGTTAAAATAAGTGTTCATTCAGTATTGTTGTAATTGTCATTATTACAAATACATTTTGAAAATCCGTCGATTAATCGGTATCAGCTTTTTTTGGTCCTCCAATAATCGGTATCGGCATTGAAAAATCATAAGCGGTCGACCTCTACTCCAGATATACTGTCCCCGTCCATACAGCCGGCGGTGTTCTCCGTACATTGTGCAGACAGGAAGAAAGAACTCTCCTGGAAATAGAAAGGTGGAGGTGTATGTTTCATGATAAACTAGTCATGGTGTGATTGTGGTAACGTACAGGAACTCAAGTCATTTTGTTCTCCATATCTATAATACCTTGATATCAAATGCCGACCGCATTACCTCCCAAGAGAATTATCTTTGTTCATCGTCACGGCCGCCGATATTCCCCCTCAAGCTGACACCATGATGGCTCCCAAGGAACTACGCATTTCCTGAGGCCGCTCTCCCTTTTGCAAATCAGATCAGGCCTCCATTCTGCTCCTCCCTTCCTAGAGGCAAAATCTTAAACAGGTCCCGTGTAGCTCCCCCTGACAACGGTGAGACGAGGAAATTTCGGGTTGCGACAACCAATCATACCGCCGTCTGCATCCAAGAAGTAACCAAGAATTGTACTCGCCAACCAATCCGAGATGCCAGTGCAACCAAGAATTAACCAATGAGGATAGAGCAATGGCGAGACCTTTAAAGAGGACGATGGACAAATATATTTCCTCTCAGGTAATTTTGTTCGCTAGTTATCTTTCTTTTCTGAAGTAACGTTAGCGATGAGCTATGGCAGGACCTTTAAAAGCTAGAAGAGGACTGTGTGTTACAGTTTTCTTCCGTCGAAGGAGAGACGGACCAAAATGCAGCGTGGTAATTTACATACATGTTAAATAAAGAAGAAAAGCGAACAATACAAAAACAACAAACGGAATGTGAAAACCTATACAGCCTATCTGGTGAACAACAAACACAGAGACAGGAACAATCACCCACGAAACACTCAAAGAATATGGCTGCCTAAATATGGTTCCCAATCAGAGACAACGAGAATCACCTGCCTCTGATTGAGAACCGCCTCAGGCAACCATAGACTTTGCTAGAACACCCCACTAAGCCACAATCCCAAAACCTACGAAAAACCCCAATACACAAACACACCACAAAATAAACCCATGTCACACCCTGGCCTGACCAAATAAATAAAGAAAACACAAAATACTAAGAGCAGGGCATGACACTGTGGAAAAATATATTTCCTCTCAGGTAATTTTGTTCGCTAGTTATCTTTCTTTTCTGAAGTAACGTTAGCTATGAGCTATGGCAGGACCTTTAAACGCTAGAAGAGGCAAGTTATCTTTCTTTTCTGAAGTAACATTAGCTGCAATATTTGGTTGTCTGCTGTTTTCATTTATCATGATCATTGATTGGAATATCTAGCAGGTAAGATCAGTGTATTAGGCTACAGTACAGTAATATGTTAGCACGGTGAACAAGATTTACAGTTTAGCTAGAGTAACACTGTCTAACGCGTTAATAAACTGGTGTTTTGACACTGACACCGGTTATCGAAGTAACATAGCTAGCTTAACGTGCGATGACTCTGACCATCAAAATAGTCTGTTAACCCCACTATTTCCATACTAAACTGGAGTTATTATTTTCTAGTTACCGTAGCTAGCTACAAAAACAAAGTGTGGTTTTATAGCTAGTAGTTATGTTTTGTCACTCAACTCAGCATCAGCAAACCTCTCCCTCTCCCTTTCTCTTTTAATTAATTTAGCTAATTGGACTAGGCATAGCTATAGGGCAAACACTGTCTTGATATCAAATAGGCTAGGGTCATCCTGTTAATTATGAATTAAAAAGCACAAGCGATATCCTATGCACTTGCTTATGCTGGTGTGTCTGTTTGTGGTAGAGATGAGCAAGCAGCTAGAGATGACAACATAAGTAGCTAGAGTTTACATACTTCATTTTATTGTTCCATCTATTAATCCAGTCTGCTCACTGTGATTAAAATGTATATCATTTATGCTTATTAAATACAAAGTGTCCCCTTTATTTTCACAGCAGACATGGAGCCCAGCTTCAGAAAACTGCCTAAAGGAAGCCTTGTCTTAACAGACAGTAAGGATTCCAGGAAGCAAAGATTTGGAATACAAACTAAATATACAGTGAGCTCCAAAAGTATTGGGATAGCGAAATGTTTGGTTCTTTTGGCTCTGTACGCCAGCACTTTGGATTTGAAATGATACAAAGTGCAGACTGTCAGCTTTAATTTGAGGGTATTTTCATCCATATTACAGCACTTTTTGTACATAGTCCATCATTTAAGATGAACCAAACGTATTGGGACAAATTCACTTATGTGTTTGAAAGTAGTCAAAAGTTTAGTATTTGGTCCCATATCCCTAGCACGCAATGATTACATCAAGCTTGTGACTCTGCCAACTGTTGGATGCATTTGGTTGTGTTTCAGGTTATTTTAGCCCAATAGAAATTAATGGTAAATAATGTATGGTGTCATTTTGGAGTCACTTATTGTAAATGAGAATAGAACATGTTTCTAAAACCTTCTACATTAATGTGGATGCTACCAGGATTACGGATAGCCCTGATGAATTGTGAATAATGATGAGTGTATGAACTTCCGGCGCCGACAGAGATGGCCGCCTCGCTTCGCATTCCTAGGAAACAATGCAGTATTTGTTTTTTTTTCTTACATTGGTACCCCAGGTTTTATTACATACAGTCGGGAGGCACTACTGGATATAAGAGCAACGCCAACTCACCATCATTGCGACCAGGAATACGACTTTCCCGAAGCGAATCCTGTGTTTTGCCCACCACCCAGGATCGGATCCCAGCCGGCAAACCAAAACAACGTCGCCATAAAATGTTGCTATAAAACGGTCTTCTGGTCAGGCTCCGTAGACGGGCACATTGCGCACCGCTCCTGAGCATACTACTCACCAATGTCCAGTCTCTTGACAACAAGGTTTATGAAATCCGAGCAAGGGTTGCCTTCCAGAGAGACATAAGAGACTGTAACGTTATTTGCTTCACCGAAACATGGCTCACTCGAGACACGCTTTCGGAGTCAGTAGAGCCAGGTGGTTTCTTCACGCAATCGCGCCGACAGAAACAAGCATCTTTCTGGTAAGAAGAGGGGCGGGGGGTATGCCTTGTGATTAACTAGACGTGGTGTGATCATAACAACATACAGGAACTCAAGTCCTGTTCACCTGACTTAGAATTCCTCACAATCAAATGTCGACCGCATTATCTACCAAGAGAATTCTCTTCGATTATAATCATAGTCGCATATATTCCCCCCCAAGCAGACACATCGACGGCCCTGAACAAACTTTATTTGACTCTATGTAGACTGGAAACCATATATCTGGAGGCTGCATTCATTGTATCTGGGGGCTAATCTGAAAACAAGACTCCCTAAATTCTATCAGCATATTGATTGTGCTACCAGTGCTGGTAAAACCCTGGATCATTGTTATTCTAACTTCCGCGACGCATACAATGCCCTCCTTTTGGAAAAGCTGACCACGAATCCATTTTGTTGCTTCCAGCCTATAGACAGAAAATAAAACAGGAAGCTCCTGCGCTCAGGTCTGTTCAACGCTGGTCCGACCAATCTGATTCCACGCTTCAAGATTACTTCGATCACGTGGATTGGGATATGTTCTACACTGTGCATTGCAACATTGACGAATACGCTGATTCAGTGAGCGAGTTTATTAGCGAGTGCATCGGCAATGTCGTACCCACAGCAACTATTAAAACGTTCCCAAACCAGAAACCGTGGATTGATGGCAGCATTCGCGCGAAACTGAAAGCACGAACCACTGCTTTTAACCAGGGCAAGGTGACCGGAAACATGACCGAATACAAACAGTGTAGCTATTCCCTCCGCAAGTCAATCAAACAAGCTAAGCGTCAGTATAGAGACAAAGTAGAGTCACAATTAAACGGCTCAGACACGAGAGGTATTTGGTAGGGTCTACAGTCAATCATGGATTACAAAAAGAAAGCCAGCCCCGTCGCGGACCAGGATGTCTTGCTCCCAGACAGACTAAACAACTTCTTTGCTGGCTTTGAGGACAATACAGTGCCACTGACACGGCCCGCTACCAAAACCTGTGGACTCTCCTTCACTGCAGCCGACGTGAGTAAAACATTTAAACATTAACCCTCGCAAGGCTGCAGGCCCAGATGGCATCCCCAGCCGCGTCCTAAGAGCATGTGCAGACCAACTGGCTGGTGTGTTTACGGACATATTCAATCAATCCTTATCCCAGTCTGCTGTTCCCACATGCTTCAAGAGGGCCACCATTGCTCCTGTTCCCAAGAAAGCTAAGGTAACTGAGCTAAACGACTACCGCCCCATAGCACTCACTTCCGTCAAAATGAAGTGCTTTGAGAGACTAGTCAAGGACCATATCACCTCCACCCTACCTGACACCCTAGACCCACTCCAATTTGCTTACCGCCCCAATAGGTCCACAGACAACGCAATCGCAACCACACTGCGCACTGCCCTAACCCATCTGGACAAGAGGAATACCTATGTGAGAATGCTGTTCATCGACTACAGCTCAGCATTTAACACCATAGTACCCTCAAAACTCATCATCAAGCTCGAGACCCTGGGTCTCGACCCCGCCCTGTGCAACTGGGTACTGGACTTCCTGATGGGCCGCCCCCAGATGGTGAGAGTAGGTAACAACATCTCCAACCCTCTGATCCTCAACACTGGGGCCCCACAAGGGTGCGTTCTGAGCCCCCTCCTGTACTCCCTGTTCACCCATGGCTGCGTGGCCATGCACGCCTCCAACTCAATCATCAAGTTTGCAGACGACACTACAGTGGTAGGCTTAATTACCAACAACGACGAGACGGCCTACAGGGAGGAGGTGAGGGCCCTCGGAGTGTGGTGTCAGGAAAATAACCTCACACTTAACGTCAACAAAACAAAGGAGATGATCGTGAACTTCAGGAAACAGCAGAGGGAGCACCCCCCTATCCACATCGACAGGACAGTAGTGGAGAGGGTAGTAAGTTTTAAGTTCCTCGGCGTACACATCGCGGACAAACTGAATTGGTCCACCCACACAGACAGCGTTGTGAAGAAGGCGCAGCACCACAGGAGGCTGAAGAAATTCGGCTTGTCACCAAAAGCACTCACAAACTTCTTCAGATGCACAATCGAGAGCATCCTGTCGGACTGTATCACCGCCTGGTACGGCAACTGCTCTGCCCACAACCATAAGGCTCTCCAGAGGGTAGTGAGGTCTGCACAACGCATCACCGGGGGCAAACTACCTTCCCTCCAGGACACCTACACCACCTGATATCACAGGAAGGCCATAAAGATCATCAAGGGCAACAACCCGAGCCACTGCCTGTTCACCCCGCTATCATCCAGAAGGCGAGGTCAGTACAGGTGCATCAAAGCAGGGACCGAGAGACTGAAAAACAGCTTCTATCTCAAAGCCATCAGACTGTTAAACAGCCACCACTAACATTGAGTGGCTGGTGCCAACATACTGACTCAACTCCAGCCACTTTAATAATGGAAAAATTGATGTATCACTAGCCACTTTAAACAATGCCACTTAATATAATGTTTACATAGCCTACATTACTCATCTCATATGTATATACTGTACTCTGTACCATCTACTGCATCTTGCCATCTTTATGTAATACATGTATCACTAGCCACTTTAAATAATGCCACTTTTATATGTTTACATACCCTACATTACTCATCTCATATGTATATACTGTACTCTATACCATCTACTGCATCTTGCCTATGCCGTTCTGTACCATCAATCATTCATATATTTTTATGTACATATTCTTCATCCCTTTACACTTGTGTGTATAAGGTAGTTGTTGTGAAATTGTTAGGTTAGATTACTCGTTGGTTATTACTGCATTGTCGGATCTAGAAGCACAGGCATTTCGCTACAATCGCATTAACATCTGCTAACCATGTGTATGTGACAAATAAAATTCAATTTGATTTGATTTGAGTGAGAAAGTTACAAACGCACAAATATCATACCCCCAAGATATGCTGTATGACATAAGGGCTATATTGAGAGGTAGCTTGCAAGTAAGCATATCATCGCACTGTTTACACCCCACAGTATTTTGTATATATGATGAATACTATTTGATTTCATTTAATTTGATTCCGTTTTTTTTTACAGTAAGGATGCTTGCCATTTCAAGAGACAGTTCTAAAAAAAGAGTACACCAGGGCTATATCTGCAGATACATTTATCCAGGAGGGCCAGACTGCTCAGAGTTGGCAACCCAGCAACAAGGCACACTTGTTGGGTCAACATGAGATGCAGTTCAGCCTTTAGAGGAAGCAGACCTTCAAGCAGGTTGTTGAAAATGCTCTGTGGTGTGCTGGGTATTTGGTGGCATCGATGAAGAGTGATGCAAAACAAATATGCTGCCAATCAAATGACTTTGAAGGAGTACCTGGAGGTCCCAACCCTCCACCCAGCATCCAGTCCACACCTTTACCCGCATCAGTCCTCCACTCCTGTACGGACGACTCCACCACCTCTGTCCGTGGCTTTGACACCTGTGCCCGGATTGGTCTCTGTCTGTGACCTCCACACCTATGCTCGGCTGTCCCTCAGTCAGCCCCATCCTCTGCTCCTTACGGGCTGGACACTCTGATGGAGCCAGCAATCAGTCGCGCTCAATTTTCAGTTAATTATATGTAATTATTTGTGCTCAATTGTTTGTCACTCTGTGGCGTTTATTTAACTGAATATACAGCATCATTTGTCATTGATGTATTACTCAACAGAATTCTCCCCTTCCTCTTAATTCACTAAAGCCCTTAGCTGAATTATCTAATTACGTTTTGATCAATTAATGTCCGTCTTTGAATGCTCCATTCTATAAACAATTTAATTTTCCTGTGTGTGTTCTATGTGCACTGATTTCAAACTATTTGAATATATTTGTTATTCTCAAGTCTTCCTCCAATTCTGTGTCTTCAATTACGTTTTCGACTTGATATTAAATGTATAGATTAAGCCAAACCTCTTTTTGAGATAAACAAGATTTAACTCCTGTGGTGTTTAGGCTTAACACATTTAGGCTCTCCTTCTATAAATTGGAATCCTGAAGAGGGTGAGCTCTTTGACAAAAAGAGACGGGGTTTCATAATAAAAAGTTAAGGATGATGATGACATATTTAGTTAGGATTTTCAGATGAAGCCCGATGCTTTTCGGTAAGGAAAAGAAAGCATTTAAAAACGATTCAAGGCTAAATACAACAGCCATGTCGGGATTCGCTATAGGGTATGGGTATCGGCGAGTATGTTCCTTCTTGGTAGAAAATGCCACCCGAATTCGCTACACTTGTTAATTTTGTGGTGGCACTACCTTGACTGATGAGCGATATTCTTGGCACAGTCGGTAGAGAATGGCACTTGCAATGCCAGGGTTGTGGGTTCGAATCCCATGGGGGACCAGTATGAAAATGTATGCACTCACTACTGTAAGTAGCTATGGACAAGAGTGTCTGCTAAATGACAAAAATGTAAATAAGGACTGTTTGATATTGGTCTGACCAATTGGAAACTATGTTTCAAGATTGTTTTTATCAGGCGGATTGGAATATGTTCCGGGTTGCCTCTAAGAATAACATTGACGTGTGCACTGACTCGGGCTATAGAGGATGTTGTTCCCACTGTGACGATTAGAGCTTATCCAAACCAAAAGCCGTGGATAGATGGAGCATTCACGCAAAACTGAAAGCGTGAACCATCGCATTTAACCACGGCAAGGTGACTGGAAACATGAACGAGTACAGACAGTTGATCTATACCTTCCGTAAGGCAATCACACTCAAGATGTATGTGGCACGGACTCAGATTATAAAGGGAAAACCAGCCACGACACCAACGCCATTCTCCCAGACAAGCTAAACACCTTCTTTGCCCGCTTCGAGGAAAGTACCACCAAGGAGGAGGAGGACCGTGGGCTCTCGTTCTCCGACATGAAAAATACATTAATGCGTGTTAACCCTCGCAAGGCTGCCGGCCCAGAAGGCATCCGGGCCCATTTAAAAAACAAATGATTCACATTTTAAAAAACAAAAAACAATATTTTCTAATGGGGCTATACATTTGGGGTTTCTTCTCACCTGCCCATTCTGTTTCTCTAAAATTGATAAATTGTTAAAAAAAAGTAAGGGCCGTGTCCATAGAGACGTATACCAGCTCTACTGGTAGTACTGCTACTACCAGCGGTACAACACCTGTACCTGTCGAGGACACAAGTTGTTCTGCTTCCACGAGCACATCCAGTGCACATCCATCAGTAAATCTACATTTGTTGTTAACCCACCTGGCATGGACACAGACAGTTGTGAATCTGATGCACCTGAAGGGCTACTGCCCCCGAACAACAGACAGGGACGTTGGATCACCGAACAACAGACAGGGACGTTGGATTTGGGGTTCACTTATATTGGGAGCAGTGCAAAGTACTATCTCACAACTTGAAGAAACCTTCACCCTTGCGCAGATATTTAGAAACGAAACATGTCAATTTGAAAAATAAGCCATGGGAGTTTTTTGAGCGAGAATTAAGATGACTTTCGTGTAGTAAAACATGTACAAAAGCAACAGATACCATTCATAAGAAGGGGCTAGAAGCGTCTTATATGGTGAGCTACCGAGTGGCTAGGACAGGCAAGCCGCACACTATTGTGGAGGACTTCATTCTTCCTGCTACCGCGGATATAGCTGGGACAATGCTTGGGGAAACGCCCAAAAATACTATACAGACAAGGCCTTCATGAAACAACACTGTTTCACGACGCATCAGTGACATGGCAGGAGATGTTTTGAAACAAACAATTACTGCTTCGCATACAAGCCAGTGAATTCTATGCGTTACTGCTGGATGAGTCAACAGAAGTGGCGGGCCTGGCACAGCTCCTGGTATATGTCCGTTACGATTATGGGGGTCAATTAAGGAAGACATCCTCTTCTGCAAACCCCTGGAAACCAGGACAACATGAGATTATATTTTTAAAGTACTGGACAGCTTTGTGACATCAAATGGACTTTGGTGGTCAAGTTGTGTTGGTATCTGTACTGATGGCGCAAAAGCCATGACAGGGAGACATAGTGGAGTGGTAACGTGCGTGCAAGCAGTTGCCCCCGACGCCACTTGGGTACACTGCAGCATCCACCGAGAGGCTCTTGGGTACACTGCAGCATCCACCGAGAGGCTCTTGGGTACACTGCAGCATCCACCGAGAGGCTCTTGGGGCAGCATCCACCGAGATACACTGCAGCATCCACCGAGAGGCTCTTGGGTATACTGCAGCATCCACTGAGAGGCTCTTGGGTACACTGCAGCATCCACCGAGAGGCTCTTGGGTACACTGCAGCATCCACTGAGAGGCTCTTGCTGCCAAGGGAATGCCTGACAGCTTGAAAGACGTTTTGGACACTACAGTGAAAATGCTTAACTTTGTTAAAGCAAGGCCCCTGAACTCTCGTGTATTTTCTGCACTATGCAATGATATGGGCAGCGACAATGTAATGCTTTTACAACATACAGAACTGCGCTGGTCATCAAAGTATTGACACATCTTTTTGAATTGAGAGACGAGCTTAAAGTTTTCTTTACTGACCATAGTTTTCACTTGTCTGACCGCTTCCATGATGACGAGTTTCTCACACGACTGGCCTATCTGGGTGATGTTTTTTCTCACCTGAATGATCTGAATCTAGGATTACAGGGACTCTCCCCAACTATATTCAATGTGCGGGACAAAATTGAGGCTATGATTAAGAAGTTGGAGCTTTTCTCTGTCTGAATTAACAAGGACAACACACAGGTCTTGCCATCATTGTATGATTTTTTGTGTGCAAATGAACTCAAGCTTATGGACAATGTCAAATGTGATATAGTGAAGCACCTGAGTGAGCTGGGTGCGCAATTATGCAGGTACTTTCCCGAAACGGATTACACAAACAACTGGATTCGTTATCCCTTTCATGCCCTGTCTCCAGTTCACTTACTGATATGTGAACAAGAGAGCCTCATCTAAATTGCAACTAACGTTTCTGTGAAAATGTAATTTAATTAGAAGCCACTGCCAGATTTCTGGATAGGGCTGTGCTCCGAGTTTCTTGCCTTGGCAAATCGCGCTGTTAAGACACTGATGCCCTTTGTAACCACGTACCTACGTGCTAACTAGCATGAAAACTAAATACAGGCACAGACTGTGTGTGGAAAATGATTTAAGACTGAAACTCTCCAATACAAACCAACATTGCAGAGTTATGTGCATCCTTTCCAGCACACCCTTCTCATTAACCTGTGGTGAGTTATTCACAAGTTTTGATGAACAAATAAAGTTTTATATGTAAGATGGCTAAATAAAGAGTAAAATGATTGATTACTGTTATATTATTATTTGTTCTCTGGTCCAGAGAGCTCTTTGTCACTTCCCACGAGCCGGGTTGTGACAAAAACTCACACTCATTCTTATGTTTAATAAATGTATCGTATAGTGTGTGTGTGGCAGGCTTACAATGATGGCAAAAAGCAACATTTGAGAGTGCGCTGACCCTGGTGCTAGAGGGGGTACGCAGCTGGAGGTTGAAGATTTGAAGGGGTACGGGACTATAAAAAGTTTGCCCACTACAATTTGCATACCACCCCAACAGCTCCACGGATTATGCAATCGCCCTATCCCATCTGGACAAGCGGAATAGCTATGTAAGAATGCTGTTCATCGACTACAGCTCAGCGTTCGTCACCATACTGGGTCCTGTGTCCTGGACTTCCTGTCGGGCCGACCACGGGTGGGGAAGAAAGGCAACAACCCTCACAAACTTCTACAGATGAACCATTGAGAGCATCCTGTCAGGCTTTTACCCCTCATAATGTATGTATATACTTTATTCTAGTCAAGGCTCATCCTTTATAACCACTGTTGTACACACCTTTTCTATTCATATACTGTTCATAATGTCTATACACACCATCACATACATATACTGCATATTTACATTCCGGACTCTGACATTTCTCGTTCTGGATTTGCATGTATTGATTTGTATTGTTTTGTATTACTGTACTGTTGAAGCTAGAAACATAAGCACTTCACTACAGAAATGAGGCAGGAGAGAGAGGAGAGAAACCCCAAAGGATCCATTTAATCACCAGCAGTAAGATTTAGGATGGTGATTAAAGTAAAACAAAGAGCCGTTTCCCCTCTACCTCTGAAGTAGTGACGACCGGCCAGAGAAAGAGATAGAGAGAGAGAGAGTGAGCTTTAGGCCAGTAAAGTGGATGCTTTATTGACCTACTGCCTGCCCCCCCCCTCCCCTCCCTCCCCTCCCATCTCCTCTCCCCTCCCCTCCCCTCCCCTCCCATCTCCTCTCCTCACCCCTCCCCTCCCATCTCCTCTCCTCTCCTCTCCTCTCCTCTCCTCTCCTCTCCTCTCTCTCCTCTCCTCTCCTCTCCTCTCCTCTCCTCTCCTCTCCTCTCCTCTCCTCTCCTCTCCTCTCCTCTCCTCTCCTCTCCTCTCCTCTGGTCTGTCTGCTCTCTGGTCCAGCTGCTCTGCTCCCATTAGAGCCTCCCCTCCCATCTCCTCCCCTCCCATCTACTCTCCTCTCCTCTGGTCTGTCTGCTCTCTAGTCCAGCTGCTCTGCTCCCATTAGAGCCTCTCCTCTCCTCTCCCCTCCCATCTCCTCCCCTCTCCTCTCCTCTGGTCTGTCTGCTCTCTGGTCCAGCTGCTCTGCTCCCATTAGAGCCTCTCCTCTCCCCTCCCATCTCCTCCCCTCTCCTCTCCTCTGGTCTGTCTGCTCTCTGGTCCAGCTGCTCTGCTCCCATTAGAGCCTCTCCTCTCTGGCAGGTGTCACCCTGTACCAGATGCATGGCCGTCTCCCAGAGCCCTTCCTGTCCCATCATTAAGCCATCGACGCTGCATCACTGGGGACAGAGAGAAAACAGGCTGTGGCAGGAATAATCCTGCTGCTAACCTGTCCAAATGAATAATACATGGGCCTGCCAGACAAATGTTAAACAAAGCAGGAGCAGACAACCAAGAGAGAGATGGAGAGATATGGAGAGAGAGAGGGAGAGAGAGATGGAGAGAGAGGGAGAGAGAGAGAGAGAGAGAGAGAGAGAGAGAGAGAGAGCGACCAGAGGGAAAGAGAGGGATGGACTCATCAACCTTAGTATGCAGAAAGGTGCTCTCTCTCCTCTCCTCTTCCCTTTGAGCTGAGCTCAACCTTATTAGGATACAGAGGTGGGTCCTCAGGGCTAACTCCTCCTATCTGTTAGGATAGAGAGGTGGGTCCTCAGGGCTGACTCCTCCTACCTGTTTGGATAGAGAGGTGGGTCCTCAGGGCTGACTCCTCCTATCTGTTAGGATAGAGAGGTGGGTCCTCAGGGCTGACTCCTCCTATCTGTTAGGATAGAGAGGTGGGTCCTCAGGGCTGACTCCTCCTATCTGTTAGGATAGAGAGGTGGGTCCTCAGGGCTGACTCCTCCTATCTGTTAGGATAGAGAGGTGGGTCCTCAGGGCTGACTCCTCCTATCTGTTAGGATACAGAGGTGGGTCCTCAGGGCTGACTCCTCCTATCTGTTAGGATAGAGAGGTGGGTCCTCAGGGCTGACTCCTCCTATCTGTTAGGATAGAGAGGTGGGTCCTCAGGGCTGACTCCTCCTATCTGTTAGGATAGAGAGGTGGGTCCTCAGGGCTGACTCCTCCTATCTGTTAGGATAGAGAGGTGGGTCCTCAGGGCTGACTCCTCCTATCTGTTTGAGTTGAGCAGGGTGGATTTTATCCTTGACTGTTTTTCTCTGCTTCTGCTGCTAATAAATAAATAAGTATACTAGTACTCAAGGATCTAGTATGAACTACAACCAACACATCAACAAGGAGGAGAGATGCTTGTGTTAGTTTTGTTCATTTCTGATTGAGAGAAAAAGCATAACATGAGCAAAAAGCGTAACATGGCCTTTTGATGGTTTCCTGCTTACCATCTTTTCAGGAATGCCAGAAGGCAATAACATTCATTCATGTTTTGATGGGTTAATTCACAGATTAATCATCTGCAGTATAAAAGTTTGTAGATTTGGGCATACAAAGCACAGAAAACCATCCATTATTGATTTACCACAACAAACAGTACAATTAACTGCCAAAAGAACACAGCCTTAAGCTACTGAGTTGACGGCTGTGAGAAGCCAAGTTAGGCAACCCACTGGGTCGAGCAACATTGTACTTCCTTTCATTTTCCATTAAGCATTAATGCAGGGATGTTAAACTCTTGTGATTGTTAGCGAGCTGGACAGTCAAGAAACTGTTTGAATATAGGTCTGTTATTATTTCTACACAGTTTAGATTTGGTTTTAGTCATTTTAAAGTAAATTGAGTTCTACATTTAAAAAAAAAACTAAAACCACCCACGGGCTGGATTGGACCGCTGTGTGTTTGACACCCCTGCATTAATAAAGAGTGACGTCAACACATTTCCTACACAACCCTGTGTGAGACAATCCGATTGGGTTGTCAAACGGTGAGTATGTTTACGTGGACACTAATAATTCAATATGAAACGGATTATGGCAGTAGGGCTATAGTCATGTAAACACTTTACTCTCGAAGTCAGCATACACCAATTAAAACATCCTGGTAGTAGGACATGTGAATACCATAATCGGCACTCCAGCTGTGTATGTGCCAGCACCGGTAGCGCAAGCCTTCCTCTTATGCGCGACTGAAGTGAGTTCTGAAAAACTTGACGTGTGCATCTTCAAAATATTTTTCACATGTAAAACTTTATATGTCGCAAAAATACCATCGCTGTGGTGGAACGTTTATTTTGAGTGCTGATTTTCTGCTTTTTATCAAAGTCCCATCAGGTAGCCTGATTTTAGATGCATCTATGTAAACAGGATTATTAGAAATCGCTCTTCTTGCAAAGCATGTCAACGTTTTAAACAAACTATTACATGAATCTGACTATCCATAATAAGGGGATTATTGTGTGCATGTAACTATACTCAGAGTCTGATATGGGAAGCCGGAATCCAAACCAACAAGACTTATGCTCTGCAACGACTTCTGTTCTGCACTATCTGTGTCAGACCAGACATGATTTGGAAACCCAGTGACAGTGGTTGGTTGACCCATTTTTTCCCCCTTCCCTGCCCAGTGTTTCTTTTAGAAAAGATAATAAGGACATGATTGGCAGTCTCTAGCTGTCTGGTGGTGGCTTTTCAGTCCTTTATTGTCCAGTATCTTTTCTCTCCGGCTTTTTCTGTACCTTAATATGATTTGATTGAATGATTTGATTGATTTTATTATTATTATCGTGTCATGTATCTTCAGGGTGCCCAGCCCATATGGGCTTATAAGACATTGTATTTACTGTTGCGAAATAAAAATGATCCTGTCTCTCTGTACAGTATGCACACATCATTTCATTAGTCGTCTTCGTTCCTAGATGGAACATAAGGATTCCACGAGACGGCGCCACTGCTGCCGATCTTCTGCCTTTTTGGGGATGGTCTTCCATGACACACCACTGTCCTTCATCTCCTTCTCGACGTCCCTTCGTCAGGTTTCTTTAGGGCGGCCATGCATTAGGGCGGTCATGCATTAGGGCGGCCATGCATTAGGGCGGCCATGCATTAGGGCGGCCATGCATTAGGCGGTCATGGCGGCCATGCATTATGCATTAGGGCGGCATGCATTAGGCGGCCATGCATTAGGGCGGTCATGCAGGGCGGCCATGCATTAGGGCGGCCATGCATTAGGGCGGCCATGGGCGGCCATGCATTAGGGCGGCCATGCATTAGGCGGCCATGCATTAGGGCGGCCATGCTTTAGGCGGTCATGCATTAGGGGCGGTGCATTAGGGCGGCCATGCATTAGGGCGGCCATGCATTAGGGCGGTCATGCATTAGGGCGGCCATGCATTAGGGCGGCCATGCATTAGGGCGGCCATGCATTAGGGCGGCCATGCTTTAGGGCGGTCATGCATTAGGGCGGCCATGCATTAGGGCGGCCATGCATTAGGGTGGTCATATGCCCAATGAAGGGCTGTCTCAGTCTTCTAAACGGTCTGGATGTCACCTTCCAACGTTCCGAGCCATACACAAGCACACTGAGGACATTACCATTGAACAGGCAGAGTTTGGTTTTGATGTTGCGGTGTTTTGATTTGGTTTTTACCATGCCGAAAGTGTAGGTTGCTTTAATGATATGGGTGTTGACATCCTTTTCTAAATCTCCGTCATCAGTGGCCTTGCTGCCTAGGAAGAAGAAGTGGCCTTGTGGTTTTTCCCTCATGACCTTGGTTTTCTTTTCATTGATTTTCCAACCAATCTGGAGGGAAGTTGTCAACCTTTTCTTGCATGTGTAGGCCGTCATTGTAAATAAGAATTTGTTCTTTAAACTGACATGCTTCGTTAAATAAAGGTTCAATATGAAATAGAACATGTCAGATAGTCTGCTGGAGCACAGGGTGATGTCATCTTCATAAGCCAGGTCTCCAGAGTTGAGATGAGTGTCCATCTGATGCCCCTATTTCCATTTTTCTATTTTTTTTAACATGTTTGAAAAATACAAAATGGTGTCTCCAGTAACCTACAGTAGGAGACGTTAGGACTTCATTTGAAAGCTCCTCTATTCCTGAAGCCATTCTTGTTTTTGTTTTCTAACAGCCTTCCTAACTATTCAATAGTACAGTTTCATTCAGGAATGAGGTTGAGGTGTATCCAGACCTACACATCTCTATTTCAAATCCATTCTTTAAGTATAATTTAAGAAGCAATCATCAAACACAGAAGGGATATTGTTGCAAACACATAGAAAAGAAAACATAGAAAAACAACATAGAATGCCCACCACAAGTCACGCCCCGACCAAACCAAAATAGAGACATAAAAAAGGAACTAAGTTCAGGGCGTGACATTGCCTGAAAATAGGTTAGCAAAATCCTTCTTCCAGTTATTTAATACACAATTATTCTTACGTTCAAGTTCACAATTTTCCAGTATAATTTCCATGGGACGTTTCATCTTCATCTTTTTGGACCCAGTTTGTTGATTTAATTTCTACATTTCTCAGGGTTGTTACTTTGCAGTTGTTGAAGATACAGTGCTTGGCCCCTTCTGAATCTCCTCTTATAGCTTGTTGTCAAAGACAAGTTGACACGGTTTAAACTCTTCTCTCTCAATGATTGGTCTTTACATCTGAGGAACTTCTACTCTGCAACTCTCATTGCAGACCATAAATGACTTAACTCTGTATTCCAATACGGTTTAGCAGTTTGTTGAGGTCTCTTAGGCTTGGATGATACTGATTGGACAGGTCAACACTTTTACATTGCCTCATGTAGTACATGACAGAACCAGCCATACCACTGATCAATATTAAATGGTGTTTTCAGACAAGCTTCCAGGTTATCAGTAAGGTCCATAAGAACAGTACAGCACATGTCAGATGAAGGAAAATGGTTAGGCAGGTTTCTAGGCCGTTTTTTTGTTTGTTCTGATTTGCATTTGACTTAGATGAGCCTACATCCCCTTCCTTCCCAGTATAGTTTCCCATCATGAATTTCAGAAACAACAATGAATGAACATAGGATTGTCTATGGTCTCCAATCAGACCAATACACTCAAGACCTTAACTTTCCACAAGCTCCATTGAGGTAATCACACGCAACTCCACACATCTATTCAGACAGTCATGGGATGTTGCAATATAGTCGACGACTGCTTTTTATTTGTTGATATTGATGTGAAATGATAATTTTGTGGTGATAATCTACCATTCAGAATGCAGCACTTGGTATCCTTTAAAATAATTCAATGAACGTTTCCTATTTACGACCTGTGTCTAAAGCAACTCCAGGTACCGCCAACGTTTCCGTTGTGTCCAAACCAAGAATAACCATCCAAGTCAACAGTGGAGTCGCCATTCAAATGAGTTTAATTTAAATAAATAAAGTCTGGGTTGAGGGAATGTAATCTTCACAACTCCAGGTCCAGGTTAATACCTTCAGGATTTATTTGTCTTTCTGCTCCAAATCGTTTTTTTTATGAAATTTCGGTTTTCTATGAGCAGCTGCTCCAGGTTGTCACGGAGACTGTCCAACTTGCTGTTTATTAGCTTTTTCACACTTTCACATTGAGCAACTTCAATTCTTTCATTATACCGGCTGCGGTAAAATCTCCATCAGGTTATTTTTCCGCCATACCCGCAGCAGACTTCTCACATATGATTAACCTACTGTTTTTAAAGTCATTCAAGTAACTTCAGGAAGTTTAAAAACGTCTTGTTTTCAAAGTTTTGTCTCAAAGTTTGCTGCATGTTGTTCAGCACACTGCTCACCAACCCATGAAGCTGACATATGGTCTTATATAAGATTTAAAAGGTTTTAAACACTGATAACCATAGTTACAGGCCTGATTGGCAACCTTATGATGGGTGGTGGTGGCTATCATTCGTCCACTGTTGTCCAGACAGGGTGGACAACAGAAATATTTTCTTTATGGCTTTGTCTGTTCTACTTTAGTCTCCTGTTGTGCTCTGTTCTGACGTGATGCTCTTCTCTCTGCCAGGACTGGCATTAGAAGCTGGACTGGATTCACCACACAAAGAACCACTGCTGTTTGTAATTAGTTCCATATTACACAATTAGACTCAATTAATGCCACTCGGAATGTGTCGCTGATGAGTTGCTCCCGCAAATGAGGGAATATGATCACAATGGAGGACGATAAGTGTGTGTGTGTGTGTGTGTGTGTGTGTGTGTGTGTGTGTGTGTGTGTGTGTGTGTGTGTGTGTGTGTGTGTGTGTGTGTGTGTGTGTGTGTGTGTGTGTGTGTGTGTGTGTGTGTGTGTGTGTGTGTGTGTAAAATGCAATACCTCACTTTTTGTTTCAGAAAAAGGCACAATGCCACACAGTAGATTAATGGCCCAAAAAATACGACCCTATTATTATAAATGAAATGGCTATGCTAATAAACAAATAAAATACATGATATAATTGATGTTTATAGGACATAATAGTTATGTTTTGTCACTACCATCACAAAAAAATGCAATTGGCATTACGTGCGGCTGTGAATTTTTGATTGGACACCGAACCAAAACTGTCTTTGTGTTCTTAGAATTCCATCGGATATCTGACTCCATCGGAGTCGAATTCAGAAAGAACATTCATCATATTGATCTCAACATGCCTCCACTGTAATAAGTATTTTTAATTTAGGATATAATACGATATTCTGTTTTCAGAGGCTTATAATAATGGTCTTGCTATAGAGCAGCTGCACCAATTGTCTGCAAATTGAGAATTATTTTCTTTCCTCCATATCTTTTCAACAGAACAGGGTGAATTATAAAATAGGGTTCTTTTGTTGTCCGGACCAATCCAAACCTGATCGATCCACAGTGGTGATATAATAATTGCAATGTTCTCCCTCCAGTCTGACTGCGCTCAGAGAGATATCTTGTTGGGAGGGAGGGAGGGAGGGAGGGAGGGAGGGAGGGAGGGAGGGAGGGAGGGAGGGAGGGAGGAGAAGAAGAAAGGTAGAAGGAGGTTGAGCAGGAGAGGGGTGTCTGTAAAGCCAGGCAGATAAAAGTGCTCTGTTCTGGGGCCTGGTCGTCAGGTTATCAGCCTGCTGGAGGATCAGATCATTACTGACTGAATGGGGATGAGGCTCATCCCGTTGATGAGTGTTTCCTGTTTACCTTAAGGAATCATTTCCCCTTACCTAAGGGAATTGTTTAAGGGCATTGCATAGAGGCACTCGAATATTTCCTTAGGTAAGGGCATACTTAAGGGGTTTTAAAGTAGTTTGAAGGCATGTATGGTAGAAAGACTATCTGGTTACCATGGAGACAGCCTGACTAAAGGTCTCTTCAAAGAGATCAAATTGCTTCAGAAGATAATAAAACACATTTCTTGCAATTGCTTTTTTCTTAACTTGTTTATATTACTTTCTAGTACGTCAAGCTATCTTACAAAGTCGCTATAACTAACTAGCCAGCTAGATTTGTAGCCATGGATTGTGTAACTTCCATTGTTAAGCTAAGTAGCTAACTGGTTTTCCTTTTGTATCCAGAGCAGATGAAAGCAACAATCACCTCCAGAAATGCTGTTTACGTTGATGTCCATACTGAATTAAGCACTTAGGGGACCTCATGGGCACCCTTAACTTTTTCACTAAATTTAAGGGGAACGTTTACCTTAAAATGTTTTGTGCAACTGACTTAAAGTTTAGGAAACTTTAAGGGAAAAGATAAGGGGGGAATTAACGTAAGGTGTTTTATGCCATGTTCTGTCTGGGTTGTGGGACATTGGAAACGGAGCTCCTCAATGGAAACGGAGTTTAGATCCAAGACTTATCAATGGGTGAAATACTATACAGTGTTATCACACACAGCTAGTTAATACTGGATGTTTGCTGTGATGGATCAGAGATGTGCGCTGCCATTGGACATCGCAGTGGGTTTAATAGAGAAGTGAGGCCAATATCACATCAATTGGTTATCTGCTTGTTCTCATTGATTTGAGCCATACTTTGTGATTTTCTTGGTTTACAATCTCAACATTCCACTGTACTGTCTGAAGTGCCATTTTCATTTTTTTTAAATTATTATTATTTCCCCCCCTTTTTCTCCCCAATTTCGTGGTATCCAATTGTTAGTAGCTACTATCTTGTCTCATCGCTACAACTCCTGTACGGGCTCGGGAGAGACAAAGGTTGAAAGTCATGCGTCCTCCGATACACAACCCAACCAAGCCGCACTGCTTCTTAACACAGCGCTCATCCAACCCGGGAAGCCAGCCGCACCAATGTGTCGGAGGAAACACTGTGCACCTGGCAACCTTGGTTAGCACGCACTGTGCCCGTCCCGCCACAGGAGTTGATGGTGCGCAATGAGACAAGGATATCCCTACCGGCCAAGCCCTCCCTAACCCGGACGACGCTAGGCCAATTGTGCGTCTCCCCACGGACCTCCCGGGAGCGGCCAGTTACGACAGAGCAGTATAGCGCCCTTAACCACTGCGCCACCCGGGAATGAAGTGTCATTTTCAATGAATATCTAGTATTATGAACTGCACAAACCAGCCAGCAAGACATGTGAGAATGCTGTTCATCGACTACAGCTCGGCATTTAACACCATAGTGCCCTCCAAGCTCGTCATCAAGCTTGAGACCCAGGGTCTCGACCCCGCCCTGTGCAACTAGGTACTGGACTTCCTGACGGGCCGCCCCCAGGTGGTGAGGGTAGGCAACAACATTTCCACCCCGCTGATCCTCAACACTGGGGCCCCACAAGGGTGCGTTCTGAGCCCTCTCCTGTACTCCAAGTTCACCCACGACTGCGTGGCCACGCACGCCTCCAACTCAATCATCAAGTTTGCGGACGACACAACAGTGGTAGGCTTGATTACCAACAACGACGAGACGGCCTACAGGGAGGAGGTGAGGGCCCTCGGAGTGTGGTGTCAGGAAAATAACCTCACACTCAACGTCAACAAAACTAAGGAGATGATTGTGGACTTCAGGAAACAGCGGAGGGAACACCCCCCTATCCACATTGATGGAACAGTAGTGGAGAGGGTAGTAAGTTTTAAGTTCCTCGGCGTACACATCACAGACAAACTGAATTGGTCCACCCACACAGACAGCATCGTGAAGAAGCTGTCTGTCTCAGGAGGCTGAAGAAATTCAGCTTGTCACCAAAAGCACTCACAAACTTCTACAGATGCACAATCGAGAGCATCCTGTCGGGCTGTATCACCGCCTGGTACGGCAACTACTCCGCCCACAACCGTAAGGCTCTCCAGAGGGTAGTGAGGTCTGCACAACGCATCACCGGGGGCAAACTACCTGCCCTCCACTACACCTACACCACCCGATGTCACAGGACGGCCATAAAGATCATCAAGGACAACAACCACCCGAGCCACTGCCTGTTCACCCCGCTATCATCCCGAAGGCGAGGTCAGTACAGGTGCATCAAAGCTGGGACCGAGAGACTGAAAAACAGCTTCTATCTCAAGGCCATCAGACTGTTAAACAGCCACCACTAACATTGAGTGGCTGCTGCAAACACACTGACTCAACTCCAGACACTTTAATAATGGGAGTTGATGGGAAATGATGTAAAATATATCACTAGCCACTTTAAACAATGCTACCTAATATAATGTTTACATACCCTACATTATTCATCTCATATGTATATGTATATACTGTACTCTATATCATCTACCGCATCTTTATGTAATACATGTATCACTAGCCACTTTAACTATGCCACTTTGTTTACATACTCATCTCATATGTATATACTGCACTCAATACTATCTACTGTATCTTGCCTATGCTGCTCTGTACCATCACTCATTCATATATCTTTATGTACATATTCTTTATCCCCTTACACTTGTGTCTATAAGGTAGTAGTTTTGGGATTGTTAGCTAGATTACTTGTTGGTTATTACTGCATTGTCGGAACTAGAAGCACAAGCATTTCGCTACACTTGCATTAACATCTGCTAACCATGTGTATGTGACAAATAAAATTCGATTTGATTTGATTTGATTTCGACACATAAATCAAATATTTGATCTTAAATGTCATACAAGCGCATATGGATTATTTTGTTATGTATTTTGCCTATAGTGTAATTGTACACACTATGATGGACCCATATAATCCATAGCTCATCACAATTCTAGAGTATATCTTACCAGCTGGCTGGCACTCCTATACACCTGGTGTTACCAGCTCTGGTAATCAGCTCCATCTCAGCTCTGCTTCATTAACAGTCCAGCCTCACGCCAGCCAGATTCAATTGCAAGAGCATTGCAGGGTGTAATTACTCCAATCATCTCCATTAGGAGTCTGCCACACACACACACATACTCAAACGCACGTACACAAACTAAGCATGCACACACACACACACACATTTGGCACGTGGACGCTCGCAAGTGGACACGCACACACGCCACTCTGAAGCCCAAAAAGTTACAGCTGTCGGAACATGTTTCCTGTATTAGCTCTTCGAATTTATGCGACTGGCATGACGGCGTCCATTAGGTGTCAAAACAACAATTATCAAGGGTCAAAGTGTTAAACAAAATGGCTTCTAACCGATTAATTCACTTGTATAGACACACAATGGCCTCTGTTTCACAGTGACCATTTTAATGGAGGTTAATGCAAAGCAGGCAGTTTCTCATGATGTTCACATTACTTAAGGGGGATAAGGAAACTGTGTCACTGTCGGGTCGACAGATTGACTTTTAATCAGTGGAGAATGTGCTTTTGGTGTGCCTTTTGAGTCGCAATGGAGGCCACACACACAGGTGAGGAGATGGGAACAATCCCAATTCCCAATCGGTCTTCTTTGGTGTGTCCAGACGAAAGATCACTCACCCGGCTTCTGTGTGATCCATCAATAGGACTTTTAGAAAGGGACGCGGCCACGCCAGATCAGCCACGATGTCGTGAGGGCGCATAGGGACATCTCATCAGGATGTCATTGGGATGTCATGGACGGGGATGTATGGGGAAGAGGTGTACACATGCATACTCACTTCTTACTTTGTGTGTATTCACACTGTAAAGAGATTTCAAGTCGCTACCTGCAGTATTGACCTTCCTTGATTTAGTATTGTTGCCGCACACACACAGACACAAACACACACAAATGCACACACTCCTTGCCAAACCTGGCGTTGATGAGCGGCTCTGATGAGGACCTCCAGCACCACATCACTGAGCCATATGAAACACCTCAGGGTACAGCCTCAGCCAGTCCCTCTAATCAACTTCCACTGTCATTAAAAACTCACACAGGGAGAAGAGAGAGAGATAAGGTATCACTCTCTATTCAAGCAAATGGAGCTTGGGAGTTCAGTGGATGGAAAAAGAGTGTCATCTAGTAGTAGGTGAATTCATCCACTGTCATAAAAAACCTGGAGAGAAAGACGGATACATCTTCGTTCCAGCAATGGCCTCTCAAGAGGTTGTCACTGGTTACCATAGAAACAAAGTCAAAACTGGCTATAAACCATTTGCTTTTTGGTCTTAATTTACGGTTAAGGTTAGGCATAAGGTTAGCTGTGTGGTTACGGTTAGGGTTGAAGTCAGATTCTAAGAATATACATTTTAGAAATGGGTGGGGTTTAGCTATACTTCTGGCCCTTCTTTGGACACTATGTTAACAACCCTCCAGACAAGCTTCAATGCCATACAACTCTCCTTCCGTGGCCTCCAACTGCTCATAAATACAAGTAAAACTAAATGCATGCTCTTCAACTGATCGCTGCCTGCACCTGCCCGCCCGTCCAGCATCACTACTCTGGACAATTCTGACTTAGAATATATGGACAACTACAAATACCTAGGTGTCTCATTAGACTGTGAACTCTCCTTCCAGACTCACATCAAACATCTCCAATCCAAAGTTAAATCTAGAATTGGCTTCGCAAAAAAAGCATCCTTCACTCATGCTGCCAAACATACCCTCATAAAATTGACTATCCTGCCGATCCTCGACTTCGGCAATGTCATTTACAAAATAGCCTCCAATGCCCAACTCAATAAATTGGATGCAGTCTATCACAGTGCCATCCGTTTTGTCACCAAAGCCCCATATACTACCCACCACATACTCGTCGCCAAACCCGCTGGCTCCAGGTCATCTACAAGACCCTGCTAGGTAAAGTCCCCCTTATCTCAGCTCACTGGTCACCATAGCAGCACCTACCTGTAGCACGCGCTCCAGCAGGTATATCTCTCTGGTCATACCCAAAACCAATTCTTCCTTTGGCTGCCTCTCCTTCCAGTTCTCTGCTGCCAATGACTGGAACGAACTACAAACATCTCTGAAACTGGAAACACTTATCTCCCTCACTAGCTTTAAGCACCAGCTGTCAAAGCAGCTCACAGATTACTGCACCTGTACATAGCCCATCTATAATTTAGCCCAAACAACTACCTCTTCCCCTACTGTATGTATTTATTTATTTTGCTCCTTTGCACCCCATTATTTCTATTTCTACTTTGCACATTCTTCCACTGCAAATCTACCATTCCAGTGTTTTACTTGCTATATTGTATTTACTTTGCCACCATGGCCTTCTTTTTGCCTTTACCTCCCTTATCTCACCTCATTTGCTCACATTGTATATAGTTATTTTTCTACTGTATTATTGACTGTATGTTTGTTTTACTCCATGTGTAACTCTGTGTCGTTGTATGTGTCAAACTGCTTTGCGTTATCTTGACCAGGTCGCAATTGTAAATGAGAACGTGTTCTCAACTTGCCTACCTGGTTAAATAAAGGTGGAATAAAAGAAGAAATAAAATAAATAAATACATATGACTTTGTGGCTGTGGTAACTAGTGAATACCCGCTCAAGACGTGATGGAGCTTGGGTGAATGAGTACAGGCAATGCTACACATACATGAATATAAGATGATGATGTCATAGTTAGATATTTTCCTGATTGGGTCACATGGTCAGGAAATCGTCTGGTCCTACTCATACAAGTGATACAAGAGACCTTGGGAAGTGTATTTTACAAGGTTGTACAAGTTTCCTCTCCAATGTCTTTTTACATGGCCTGTACAGTATAGCTTGGTTAAACATGATTGTAATTTTCGAGACAGTTGTTTCACAAGATAATGTATGCTACCCATACATATTGTGAAAATCAATTACTTTAACGACATATGAAGAAGCACAGGCACAAAGCCTAGGATTTGAATCACAGTAATTGATTGTTAATATGCTTCACTAAAGTGGATCTTTAAGGGGATCAGCTTAGCTACAAATGAGATGCCTCCTACCAGGCGGTAAACTGTCAGATAATGAATTTATCATTCACCTTGATTATACTTCCGATATTACTTCAACTATCTCATGGTCTTAAGAAGATCTAGCACTCCACATGCAAAATGCCACCGCCTATCCCTTTAAATACACACACATACAATTACACGAGCTTGCACAAGTGTGACTTGGTTACTTGTAAGTAATTGAGTTGAGGTAATTGCTGGTTCTTTAGGTGCTTTAAGCCAATTCAGGCACCTTGAGAGACTACAATTCAACCACTCCTTTTCCATCTGTTGATTGCAGTTTTACTTGTAGCACTCCACAGGGAGACTGAAAAGACTTAGAAATAGCGTTTAAGAATGATTGCCTGAGAAGTTAAATGTGTGTGTGTGTGTGTGTGTGTGTGTGTGCATGCATGCTTGCAATTAGCAGTATGACGGTCTCGCACTTTCCCTTCCCTGAAGCCAAAGTGCAGCAGCCAGGAACTAGGTAGGAACTAGGAACACAACATGACACAGCACTCACCCCATCACTCCGCATGCAGCAAGGTCAAAAGAGATGTCGCACCCCCCTAACAGGGGTGACATTTCCTGTTTTCAACACAGTTGCCACGAAAAAGGTCAGGTCTCAGGAGAGGCCATCACGAGCGGTTTGAGGCTAGGGGAAATGTCAAGAGGAAAACTCAAAGGTACCATTTTAACTTGAGCTCCCTGTCATAGAGTAGCCTGGTCGTTAGTGAGGTATAACACCTGTCATAAGCTGTTCACTGGCGTTAGGTTACGGAAACTAACTTCATATGCTTCAATTTAGGCCAGCAATTTATCAGACCAGAGAACGACTGTACAGACATTGATATCTAGCATGAGACATGCTTTATCCAGCTTTATAAGTGTAGGTTCATGTATAGCCTATTTACTGTAAGCCAGCACTGCTCTTTTCATCCCCTGTGCAAGATTAGCATTAGAGGTTAGAAACTGCTGAGGAGAGGTGTGGCGGGCACTTAGTTCCCGTCAGTCCTCTAACTCCACTACAAAGTACATCTCCATAGAGAATTACTATACTGTGGTGTGATATGCTAAACTCCAGCTCTGAACCTTGCTACCTTACTGAAGGGGGGAGGGGTTTCTCCCTCTAAGGAGATGTGCAGGCTTTGACTGATTTGAACACACACAAACCCGCGTGGGTGCGTGGGTGAAGTATTGCATTTACACACACACACACACACACACACACACACACACACACACACACACACACACACACACACACACACACACACACACACACACACACACACACACACACACACACACACACACACACTCACACACACACACAGATCCCTGATTGAGTTTAACTGTAATTAAGATAAATGGGTCTAGTCTAGTCGTCTGTTTAATAGAAGGCAGGCATGCTGAGTGCCTCGGCCAGGCCAGCCACTTCACCAGACTGATGGATGAAAACTATTTTAGGACTGAAAGAACAACGTTCCCCCCCAAATTGCCCCCTATTCCCCATGTAGTGCACTACTTTTGACCAGGTCCCATAGGGCTCCGGTCATAAGTGGTGCACTATATACGAGTTTGGGACGCACCCCAAATCTCACACATGGTGTGGTGCAGTCAGAGTCCTCCATCCCTCAGACCTCGGAGCATTAACCTGTGTGTTAGGAGTCAGAGTGCTCTATTCAGGGGGATGGCATTTTGCCGACATTTAAATGAATTGCAACAATCATCCTATTATTGGGTTAGTGGTGCAGTGGGTAGAATGATTCAGTACAAATGTTCATTCAGGTATTCTCTACCACTCAGATCTCATTGTCCCCCTGACAAATTTGAATGAATGAAATGTGTCATCCAGCTGTTTTCACGTCCCCCTGTACAGAGTGTGTGTGTGTGTGTGTGTGTTACAGGTGCATTGTGCAGAATGTCAAGTCTGTTCCCTCCCCTGTATGGATTAGCAGGTTCACTTCCCCCGGGGAGAAAAAGAGAGAAACTAGAAAATCAGTCTTTCTTTTTCTTTTCCCCTAGCTTGACTGAACATCGGGGCCTTGTTAACCAGCAGCACAGGAGGGAAGTTACGTCTCTTCTATACCCACGATGGCTCACTTTATCCTGTGATGAAGCGAGAGAGATGAAGGTGTCTTGGTGGAGGTGGAGAAGGTGTATAGAGGGACTGTCTCTCTCCATCTCCCCTTCTCTCCCCCTCTTTCTCACCCCCCCACTGGCTGTCTGCGAGTCACAATCGATGCTGAGTGGAGCGGTCTCACCTTGCTGGAGGCAAGTGTCCTTCACTAGCCTTTTTACCCAGGCCTCCCCCAGTGAGTGCCATGCAGAGAGCTGTTAAAGTAAAAGGAAGGTACCGCCTCCCTAGACGCGGCTCTTCCATCCCATTATCACTGTTTTCCCTCCCTGCTCCAGACTACACCAACCTGCCTTCTGGTCCTACTTCAGTGACAAGAATCAATTAACTTCAGTGACAAGAATCTGTTAACCTCAGACTCTACCTTTCTGATCATCTCAATTTTTTTTCTCACTTCTAATGGCATTGACTTTGCTGACAGCTACTTTACTGAGGTAAAATGAACTTACTTTGACTGAGATATGAGGTTGTCCCACCTAGGTATCGAAGTCGCTCTGGATAAGAGCGTCTGCTAAATAACTCAAATGTAAATATAAATGAGTGTCTATGTAACCGGTGTGAACTGGCTAGCGGTGCACGCTAGTAGCTCTTCAATCGGTGCCCACTCGGTCTGAGACCGTAAAGTAGTTGTTCCCCTTGCTCTGCTCCTTTGCTCTGCTTTTGTGGAGCGATAGGTAATGATGCTTTGAAGGTGACTGTTTGTCGATGTGTGCAGAGGGTCCCTGGTTCAAACGCAGGTTGGGGTGAAGAGAGGGACGGAAGAAATACTGTTACATTGGAGTGGCGACCCGGATCACTCAATGGGCTCTGCCCAGCTGCCGGGGTTACTGCAGAGAAGGAGGAGATCAAAGGGGTGTGTGAAATGGACAGCTAGTTAGCGGTGAGCGCTAGTAGCATTTCAATTGGTGACATCACTCGCTCTGAGACCTTGAAGAAGTTGTTTCCCTTGTTTCCCGCGGCTTTTGTGGAGCGATAGGTAACAATGCTTCGAAGGTGCCTGTTGGGACGAGGAGACGGACGGAAGCAATACTGTTACACCTAATCAAGTACAAGTACAACACCGGTCAAGTTAACAAGTCCTAAAGTATATAGCAACATTGTATCATCCAGACACAGGCACTGTATTGGTAGATATTTCATGAGCATTTTTGATGAACAGCTGTAATTCACTCATTATAGCTCTGACTGTCCTGTAATGTTACTCAACTAAATCATTCACTTTACAGAATCAGAGCACCAGCCAGTCTTCTGATGTGTGTCAGTGGTCACTGTTCAGAGTGCTGACAGAGAGGAAGAGGATGCTGGGAGAGTTTCTGCACCACAGCAGGTTTTTGCACAGGTCCAGATGGCTTATCGTCAGCTTTCACACACACACACACACACACACACACACACACACACACACACACACACACACACACACACACACACACACACACACACACACACACACACACACACACACACACACACACACACACACACACACACACACACACACACACACACACACACACACACACACACACACACACACACACACACACACACACAGTGCGCAGTTAGGCACACACAACCTGACAGTGGCCTTCAAATACTCTGTGTGTTTGTGTGTGTGTGTGTTTGTGGGCGCAATGGGGAGAGATTCCTCTTAAAGGCAGCCAGTCCAGCCGTTACACCTCAGGCCACAGAGTCCTACAGTGGAAATAAGAGCAGCCAAGAGCAGAGCAGCCTGGATGCTGCAGTACATCTGGTGGGACATCACACAACCACAATAGAGGAGGAGAGAAAAAGAGGGGAAAAGAGGAAAAATATGAGAAGGAAAAGATAAGGTTGAGGATAGGAGAGAAAAGAGAAGAGGGGAAAAGCGAGAGAATGAGAGAGAAAGAGAGAGCAAGAGAGCAAGAGAGCGAGAGAGAGGGGGGAAAGGAGTGTAGGTCAGAGTATGGAGTATGGAAAGGGGGAGTAGAAGATAGAAAGGCAAGAGAAGAGGAGAGAAGAGAAGGAAAGGGAGAGGAGAGAAAGGAAAGGAGAGAAAGGAAAGGAAAGGGAGAGGAGAGAAAGGAAAGGGAGAGGAGAGGAGAGAAAGGAAAGGAGAGAAAGGAAAGGAAAGGGAGAGGAGAGAAGAGAAGAGAAGAGAAGAGAAAGGGACGGGAGAGAAGAGAAGAGAAAGTGAGAGGAGAGAAGATAAAGGGACGGGAGAGAAGAGAAGAGAAAGGGAGAGGAGAGAAGAGAAAGTGACGGGAGAGAAGATAAAGGGACGGGAGAGAAGAGAAAGGTACAGGAGAGAAGAGAGAGGGACAGGAGAGAAGAGAAAGGGACAGGAGAGGAGAGAAGAGAAAGGGACGGGAGAGAAGAGAAAGGGACGGGAGAGGAGAGAAGAGAAAAGGAGAGGAGAGAAGAGAAAGGGACAGGAGAGGAGAGAAGAGAAAGGGACGGGAGAGGAGAGGAGAGAAAGGGACGGGAGAGAAGAGAAAGGGACGGGAGAGAAGAGAAAGGGACAGGAGAGGAGAGAAGAGAAAAGGAGAGGAGAGAAGAGAAAGGGACAGGAGAGGAGAGAAGAGAAAGGGACGGGAGAGGAGAGGAGAGAAAGGGACGGGAGAGAAGAGAAAGGGACGGGAGAGAAGAGAAAGGGACGGAGAGAAGAGAAAGGGACAGGAGAGGAGAGAAGAGAAAGGGACGGGAGAGAAGAGAAAGGGACGGGAGAGAAGAGAAGAGAAAGGGACGGGAGAGGAGAGAAGAGAAAGGGACGGGAGAGAAGAGAAGAGAAAGGGACGGGAGAGAAGAGAAAGGGACGGGAGAGAAGAGAAGAGAAAGGGACGGGAGAGGAGAGAAGAGAAAGGGACGGGAGAGAAGAGAAAGGGACGGGAGAGAAGAGAAGAGAAAGGGACGGGAGAGGAGAGAAGAGAAAGGGACGGGAGAGAAGAGAAGAGAAAGGGACGGGAGAAAAGAGAAAGGGACGGGAGAGAAGAGAAGAGAAAGGGGCGGGAGAGAAGAAAAAGGGACGGGAGAGAAGAGAAGAGAAAGGGACAGGAGAGAAGAGAAGAGAAAGGGACAGGAGAGGAGAGGAGAGAAAGGGACGGGAGAGGAGAGAAGAGAAAGGGACGGGAGAGGAGAGGAGAGAAAGGGACGGGAGAGGAGAGAAGAGAAAGGGACGGGAAAGGAGAGGAGAGAAAGGGACGGGAGAGGAGAGAAGAGAAAGGGAATGGAGAGGAGAGAAGAGAAAGGGACAGGAGAGAAGAGAAGAGAAAGGGACAGGAGAGGAGAGGAGAGAAAGGGAAGGGAGAGGAGAGAAGAGAAAGGGATGGGAGAGGAGAGGAGATAAAGGGATGGGAGAGGAGAGAAGAGAAAGGGACAGGAGAGGAGAGGAGAGAAAGGGACAGGAGAGGAGAGGAGAGAAAGGGACGGGAGAGAAGAGAAGAGAAGAGAAGAGAAGAGAAGAGAAGAGAAGAGAAGAGAAGAGAAGAGAAGAGAAGAGAAGAGAAGAGAAGAGAAGAGAAGAGAAGAGAAAGGGACGGGAGAGGAGAGAAGAGAAAGGGACGGGAGAGGAGAGAAGAGAAAGGGACGGGAGAGAAGAGAAGAGAAAGGGACGGGAGAGGAGAGAAGAGAAAGGGACGGGAGAGAAGAGAAAGGGAGAGGAGAGAAGAGAAAGGGACGGGAGAGAAGAGAAAGGGAGAGGAGAGAAGAGAAAGGGACGGGAGAGAAGAGAAAGGGACGGGAGAGAAGAGAAAGGGACGGGAGAGAAGAGAAAGGGAGAGGAGAGAAGAGAAAGGGACAGGAGAGAAGAGAAAGGGAGAGGAGAGAAGAGAAAGGGACGGGAGAGAAGAGAAAGGGAGAGGAGAGAAGGGAAAGGGAGAGGAGAGAAGAGAAGGGGACAGGAGAGTGAAGCTGAGAGGATAGATAGGGAGAGGACAGGACCTCCCTAGGCGTTTCACAAAGCACTAGATCTGGAGCACCTGCAACACACACACACACACACACACACACACACACACACACACACACACACACACACACACACACACACACACACACACACACACACACACACACACACACACACACACACACACACACACACACACACACACACACACACACACACACACACACACACACACACACACACACACACACACACACACACACAGAGAGACGCACACGGAGACACACACACACACACAGAGACAGACACACACAGAGAGACACATACGGCTCCTCCACCTGCAGATACTTGGCCAACAACAAGTACTCCACCTGTGTTAAAAGGCCCCAGGGACCGTTATAACAAAGACAGTGTCTGCTGAAGATGCACTGTTAATGATCCACTCAAGTTCACAGCGAGTTCACTAAAACCTTTGTGTAACTCCTCTGTTAGATGCAGCAGGCTACAACGTCCTATATGAAATTGCATTAGAAGTAAAATATGAAGAGTTTCAATTTGATTTGGGGTAGAAGCAATTTAACAGAATAATCACTTGTGTCACGACTCCGACCGAAGGTGGCTCCCCTTCCCGTACTGAGACTCTCCAATACAACCCAACATTGCAGAGTTATGTGCATCCTTTCCAGCACACCCTTCTCATTAACCTGTGGTGAGTTATTCACAAGTTTTGATGAACAAATAAAGTTTTATATGTAAGATGGCTAAATAAAGAGCAAAATGATTGATTACTATTATAGTATTATTTGTTCCCTGGTCCTACAAGAGCTTTTTGTGACAAAAACTCACACTCCGTCTTATGTTTAATAAATGCATCGTATAGTGTGTGTGGTAAAAACAACATCTGAGATTGCGCTGACCCTGGTGCTAGAGGGGGTGCTAGACGGGGTACGCAGCTGGAGGTTGAATGTTTGAAGGGGTACGGGACCATAAAAAGTTTGGGAACCACCAATTTAGATGATACAAAAAAAACGGGTTTTGGACTCAGATTATTCAGTGTGGTTGGCAGCCGAGGATGGATTCTAAATGTTCGATGCTAAATGCTCTCCTACGACTCTCCACATGCTCAGACATGCACACACACCTCCTCCACC
>NC_056439.1:2789019-2866519 GCF_018296145.1 Oncorhynchus tshawytscha
GTGGCTACTCAGTTACCTCAGCCCTTGCCTGACTTCCCACATCCTAATATAGATGTTGTTTTATTCCCAGGTTCTACCGATGTCAACTATATAATACCTCTGAGGCGTCCTTCCTCAAGAAGAAGCAATTGAAATTCAATAGATTTGCCTTCTCAAAAAAGGTGGAACTTAGCACATAACTCAAAAGATGCCCAAGGGGACTACTGTCACTGAGAGAGAGAGAGATGTGGCAGACATTTTAGTTATTCATTTCTGCCTATTTCCACCGTACGAAATTAGAAAGTCATCGTCAAGCAATGTCCATCTCCTTTTGACTGGAAGGGACATTTCCCGCTGTTCTCAATGTTGCTTCCCCATCATTTGCATTCACCTGCCTGCAATAAAAATGTTGTTTTAAAAATACATTTCTATCTAATACCCATTTATCATAGACAAGGAAAATGCATTCAGGCCAGTCACAAATGCAATGTGGGTTGCAAATATAGCCTAAGATTTTATGCTAGTTTATAGAACATGACTAATGGTTAAACTCTTGTGGGAGACCAGTGACAACTCTACAAGCATACAATAGAATACTTAATACATTCTCCCGCTTCGAATTATGCTGTTCTGAATCCATGATAGAATGGTTAAGATTGAGCAATGAAGTTTTGGATTTATGGGCGACGTTTTGCTCTGAATAAAGATATCCTGGGCTTCTACAACGGCAAAGTCAACATCTCATTACTTGAGTGTTCTGTAATCGGCCACAGCAGGCAACGGTAATTTGTCATTTTACACATTTCTATCGTAAAAAAAAGCCGTTTTCTCCAGTGACAATCTGTGCCATTACCGTGGTTAGAAAAAAGCAAACACTCTTTATTTATTGGCTTGTTAAAAGCGAGAGATATTGCCTTGGTTTCTCTACTGCAATGCAAATGACCCTGGGGTACAAACGATACCAATCTTTCCACAGACTGACAGCATAAGTCTAGCAATTTGCAACGCTTAGTTTCAGAGAGTAGGAGGATGGGAGGGGGAGAATTACTTTAATAAGGGCGAGTGACAGAGGAGATCTACAGCGGTACGAAAACAGTCAGAGTCCTCCGTAACAACAACCGACTAGACAAGCAGTAGACTAATGACGGCTCTCTCTTGTAAATCCTATCTATCAGCTTTATCTAATTCAGCAACTTTTTCTATCTGAAGGTTATTCTGTAGGCATATAGTGTGGTATAACACAATACGTGTTGAATAATTCGGGGAGATACGCATCAAAACCCTTTATTAGGTAAAGAAGGGCATCCTCTTTTTTCCATAAGCACAGTCTCCAGTTTAGCCCCTATATTAGCAGTGTGTTTGTGAGTTCGTTGAGATTCTCCAAACCTCTTATGGTAACCTCATCCTCCGTAAACACAGACTATTTTCTATTTCCCTCTATGCCCAGGGTTAGTAGAGTTTCCAGGCGAACAGCTGGGCCCATAACGAACCCAGACTCAGACATAGGCTACACCACTTGTGCTTCTCATAGCAAAGAGGCTGCTGGCCTAGCATGAATGTAGCAACGGCTTCCGTGACTTTAACAGTTGAACACTGTGCAAAGAGCTGTGTGCTGCAGTAGTACTGTTATTGGGTCACGAGTTGGTTGGAAACTCAGACATTACTTGAGACCAGAGCCATAGAGATAGATATATGACTCTGCTGGTGCTAAAATCCTGCAACAATCATTCTGAAATCCATGTTGTTTTTCTCAGAAAACAACTCGTGCTTTTGACAATAATGAAGTGAAGCACTTTTGCAGGCCTACTTAGTTGTCCTCCATTTTTATGATTCTGTTGAGGACAGTAAGATAAATCATGATGAAAAGTGAGAAAAATCACAGGTGGCAGAATTTACTGCAAATGCACTGACGTCGGCTTGCCTGTGCTCGGAACCGGCTGGTTCCAAGTTCCAAAAGTGATAAAATGAAGAAAATTGATGAAATGAGAAAAAGAGAATATCACAAGATTGTGTCATATATGAAGTAATGGATTTCATTTAATAACTGGCTCATAACCCTCATACAGGAAGGGGACGACGACAGCACCTCTTGTTCTAAAGAAGTGTTCAGTCTGCACTACTTTTAACCAGAGCACTATTGGCCCTGGTAAATAAAAATATCACTTCATAACGAATAGGGGTGCCATTTGGGACGAAGCCCCTGTCGATATTTTATTACACGCAGCAGCTTGACGGCTTTCAGACTTTGAAGTTCAACAGCACTGATTGAAGTGTGTGTGTGTGTGTGTGTGTGTGTGTGTGTGTGTGTGTGTGCGCATGCGCGTGTGTGTGTGCTTGTGTGTGTGTGTGTGTGCGTGCGTGCGCGTGCATGCGTGTGTGTGTGTGTGTGTGCGTGCGTGCGCGTGCGTGTGTGTGTGTGTGTGCGTGTGTGAAGATTTATCTGTCAGGAGATATATATTCGATTGGAGCTCTGACCGACCTGTGAGTTATTTTCACAGGCTCTGCAGGGCCGTATAGTCTACACTCCCTTATCGCAGTGCGTGCAGGCTGCTGCTGGATCGATTTAAAATGGGAACTGGTGGGTTTATCCAGAGCTTTTATCTCTGGTGGTCAACTTGACACTCCAAAGGGTTTGAATAATTATCATTAAACCACGCATAGTGTTTGCTTACCTCATTTCAAAGTTCTAGACCAAGCTTTGGTTTAGAAAGAATTTAATTCGAAAGGCTTCAACGGAAAGGTTTCCATTATTTCTGTAATGATTACGGGTTTAATAGCAAACACTGCAAAGGCCTAACACTTAAAAGCTAGATTGCATCCATCCACTTGAAAACCTCCAATATCAACAATGTAACTAATGTCTGTGCAATGAATGAAAATATTGCAAACCCCAAACTTCATTGGCAACATACAGTAACCATACATTCCAATTAAGCTCAGAGGGTTAAAAACAGCTTAGCAGCTTAGCTTAACGTAGCTAGGCCTACATACATAGACAGTAAAAATGACAGAGTCAATTTAACTTGAATTTAAGAAAATGTGATTCTGCCACAGAAAACATTTAGTCTAAAAAGAGTAAAACAGAGTTTTTTTTTGAGAAATGTATATGCTGAATTTAGTGTTGACATTTAACTCTGCGTCATTGCGTTTCACTCTGTACAGCAGGTTTCTCCAACTGGTGGCCCGCGGGCCAAATTTGTGTGGTTTTATTTGTCCCCTCAAGTTTTCTGAGCAAAAAAAAACAATTGTTGGACATGAAAGACTGTAAAAACACCAGGTGTCACATTCTGACCTTAGTTCTTTTGTCATGTCTTTGTTTTAGTATGGTCAGGGCGTGAGTTGGGTGGGTTGTCTATGTTCCTTTTTCTATGATTCGGGATTTTTGTGTTTGGCCTGGTACGGTTCTCAATCAGAGGCAGCTATCAATCGTTGTCCCTGATTGAGAACCATACTTAGGTAGCCAGGTTTCACTTTTGAGTTGTGGGTGTTTATTTTCCGTGTCAGTGTTTATGCCACACGGGACTGTTTTATTTGTTTCGGTATTTCACGTTGTTATTTTGTAGTTTAGTGTTCATGTAAATAAAGTATCTTTATGGACACTTACCACGCTGCACATTGGTCGGACCTCTCTTACTCCTCGTCAGAAGAAGAGGAAAATCGATACACCAGGAAACCAGGACAAAGTGATTTTAATTTAAGAAATCTGTTCCTAAGTATTCCCACGCATACTAGAGAGACACGTGATCGTATAGATATGTATAGCAAGGTTTGAAATTATTATGTTTTAGTCAAACATTTTATCTTGTGATCAATTTGCAGTCTACAAATGATTTGTAATTATGTTCCGGTCCCCCCGACCAGCCGGTCCAGAAAATATCGGTCCGCGGCTGAATCTAGATGATGATCCTTGCTGTTCACAATTCATTGAAAATCTCTGTTACTTTTGTAACTCTCTGCAGTGTTGTTCAATATAATCGCAAGAGTCAATTCAACTCCTATGGACCCAAACTCAACACTATGTTGGGGTTTATACGCTTCCATTTGAGGTGTAAGGGTGTATATCTCATTTACATTTTTCTTAATGTGTCATATTATGATAGCTTGCAAAGTGACCTCCAATCGCTATTGGTGTACATTTAAGAGGGAGGATGTCCAGCAATTTCATATCACCCACAACTTACATTCAGAATGCATGTCAGAGCAGGGAAGGGAGTACTGTTGTTTCAGACTACCTACAACATGTAAACTGGAACAACCTTCTCAGTAACCTTTTGCAAGAAATACAAAACACTTACAGATTTGTAAGTAAAAACACTTTATAGCCTGCATAACCATATCCTCTAGTCTAAAAACACTTTATAGCCTCCATCACACTGCACACTGCCCTATCCCATCTGGACAAGAGGAATACTTATGTAAGAATGCTGTTCATTGACTACAGCTCAGCATTCAACACCATAGTACCCTCCAAGCTCATCATTAAGCCTGAGGGCCTGGGTCTCAACCCTGCCCTGTGCGACTGGGTCCTGGACTGTCTGACTGGCCGCCCCCAGGTGGTGAAGGTAGGAAACAACATCTCCACTTCGCGGATCCTCAACACTGGGATCCCACAAGGGTGCGTGCTCAGCTCCCTGCTGTACTCCCTGGTCACTCATGACTGCGTGACCATGGACGCCTCCAACTCAATCATCAGGTTTGCAGACGACACAACAGTAGTAGGCTTGATCACCAACAACGACGAGATAGCCTACAGGGAGCTGCATTGGGTTGTGGTGTATTGGTGTCAGGTTAACAGCTGACTAGAGGTGCGTTGTGTTGTGATGTATTGGTGTCAGGTTAACAGCTGACTAGAGGTGCGTTGTGTTGTGGTGTATTGGTGTCAGGTTAACAGCTGACTAGAGGTGCGTTATGTTGTGGTGTATTTGTGTCAGGTTAACAGCTGACTAGAGGTGCGTTGTGGTTTATTGGTGTCAGGTTAACAGCTGACTAGAGGTGTGTTGTGTTGTGATGTATTGGTATCAGGTTAGCAGCTGACTAGAGGTGTGTTGTGATGTATATTGGTGTCAGGTTAACAGCTGACTGGTGGTGTGTTGTAGTGTATTGGTGTCAGGTTAACAGCTGACTAGAGGTGTGTTGTGGTGTATTGGTGTCAGGTTAACAGCTGACTAGTGGTGTGTTGTGGTGTATTGGTATCAGGTTAACAGCTGACTAGAGGTGTGTTGTGGTGTATTGGTGTCAGGTTAACAGCTGACTAGAGGTGTGTTGTGGTGTTTTGGTATCAGATTAACAGCTGACTAGAGGTGTGTTGTGTTGTGGTGTATTGGTATCAGGTTAACAGCTGACTAGTGATGCGTTGTGGTGTATTGGTATCAGGTTAACAGCTGACTAGAGTTGTGTTGTGGTTTATTGGTGTCAGGTTAACAGCTGACTAGTGGTGTGTTGTGGTGTATTGGTGTCAGGTTAACAGCTGACTAGAGGTGTGTTGTGGTGTATATGTGTCAGGTTAACAGCTGACTAGAGGTGTGTTGTGGTGTATTGGTGTCAGGTTAACAGCTGACTAGAGGTGTGTTGTGGTGTATTGGTGTCAGGTTGACAGCTGACTAGAGGTGTGATGTGGTGTATTGGTATCAGGTTAACAGCTGACTAGAGGTATGTTGTGGTGGCAGGTTAACAGCTGACTAGAGGTGCGTTATGTCGTGGTGTATTTGTGTCAGGTTAACAGCTGACTAGAGGTGTGTTGTGTTGTGATGTATTGGTATCAGGTTAACAGCTGACTAGAGGTGTGTTGTGATGTATTGGTGTCAGGTTAACAGCTGACTGGTGGTGCGTTGTGTTGTGGTGTATTGGTGTTAGGTTAACAGCTGACTAGAGGTGTGTTGTGGTGTATTGGTGTCAGGTTAACAGCTGACTAGTGGTGTGTTGTGATGTATTGGTGTCAGGTTAACAGCTGATTAGAGGTGTGTTGTGGTGTATTGGTGTCAGGTTAACAGCTGACTAGAGGTGCGTTGTGTTGTGGTGTATTGGTGTCAGGTTAACAGCTGACTAGTGGTGTGTTGTGGTGTATTGGTGTCAGGTTAACAGCTGACTAGAGGTGTGGTGTGTTGTGGTGTATTGGTGTCAGGTTAACAGCTGATTAGAGGTGTGTTGTGGTGTATTGGTGTCAGGTTAACAGCTGACTAGAGGTGCGTTGTGTTGTGGTGTATTGGTGTCAGGTTAACAGCTGACTAGTGGTGTGTTGTGGTGTATTGGTGTCAGGTTAACAGCTGACTGGTGGTGTGTTGTGGTGTATTGGTGTCAGGTTAACAGCTGACTAGAGGTGTGTTGTTTGTATTGGTGTCAGGTTAATAGCTGACAAGAGGTGCGTTGTGTTGTGGTGTATTGGTGTCAGGTTAACAGCTGACTGGTGGTGTGTTGTGGTGTATTGGTGTCAGGTTAACAGCTGACTAGAGGTGTGTTGTGGTGTATTGGTGTCAGGTTAACAGCTGACTAGAGGTGTGGTGTGTTGTGGTGTATTGGTGTCAGGTTAACAGCTGACTAGAGGTGTGTTGTGGTGTATTGGTGTCAGGTTAACAGCTGACTAGAGGTGTGTTGTGGTGTATTGGTGTCAGGTTAATAGCTGACAAGAGGTGCGTTGTGTTGTGGTGTATTGGTGTCAGGTTAACAACCATGAGAGTAAATCCCTGTACCCAGTCAAGAGGGATTAAGGATGCTCGCCCTGTGTGTGTGTGTGTGTTTGTGTGTGATCCTTGAGTACCATAGCAAACTGACAGCAGGCCTGGAATAACATACAGATAGATGAGTAATCCACTGTTCAATTATAGTAGACTTATAGTACAGAGATATATGACCTCTGGATTTCCTCTGAGTTCTGAGGCCATTTATCCATATTAGTAGCTGTGTATATATATAGTGTGTGTGTGTGTGTGTGTGTGTGTGTGTGTGTGTGTGTGTGTGTGTGTGTGTGTGTGTGTGTGTGTGTGTGTGTGTGTGTGTGTGTGTGTGTGTGTGTGTGTGTGTGTGTGTGAGAGAGAGAGAGACAGCTGGCATTAATGACCATTTCTCTCAGGTTGATGTTGAAAAGTCAATACCTCAACTAATACACTTCCCTATTAAAAATGACCTTCTATTTCCCATAAGGTTTGGACTAGGTTAAGGAATACATTTGACCGGCCTTGGTAAGATGCGTTGTGCATTCAGGACACATAGCTCCATGAATTTCCACTTCAAAGAATGAGGTAATGAACACAGTTTATGCTTGTCCATGGGTCTTTTCCAGTGGTGATTTGCAGATAGAAATCAAAGGGTTGTGTCCAAAATTGCATTCCCTATTTAGTGCACTACTGTTGACCAGGGCCCATAGGGAATAGCGTGCCATTTGGGATGCAGACAATGTCTCCTACATATTTTCCCACACAGTTGATCATTAAAGTGACTTCCCATTAAACTATCATAATGCAGAGGCACTTCCAGCAGATCAGATATGGATTCATGTATCTTTTATGCACTGTCTTCTATGTTGAGTTAAACAGCGTATTGACATCCACAGGGTGAGATATCAACCTTAGGACAGATGTCAGATTAAATCAAGCGAATTGTTAATCTATGCAAGGAAAGATCGTATTTATATAACCAAAGATGAAGACATCTGTATGTGTGTGAGACGTGTGTGTATGCATGTGTGTGTGCCTGCCTGCGAGTGTGTATATACAGTACGTTTAAAAAGAACTAACCAGCCAACCTCCCCTATGCCACTTACTCACAGAGTTGATCAACAACATATGTCGCCAAACCAACCAACTGGCAAAAGTTGGCGTGCCGAGCACTTAAAATATACCATGAATTCACGATCTTGACACAAGCACGTACCTTGAGGCAGACAATTTATCTGGTTATTTTCAGATGAACGCACACTTGTCACATTTCTTAATTAGCCCCAGGCCTGGCGTTTTAGCTTATTGCAGCATTCAAATTACAATAACTCACTGTGTATGTCATCCACAAAGCACAGGGTAGTAAACAAAGCACAGGGTAGTAAACAAAGCACAGGGTAGTAAACACAGCATAATAAACATTCACTGTGCTTACAGAGAGAGAGAGAGAGAGAGAGAGTCTGCTCATCAGTCTAGCTTGAATACAGTCGCTAGTGTCTGCGTCTCTAATGGCACCCAATTCTCTTTATCAGGAACGGGCAACTCCAGTCCTCGGGGGCCTGATTGTTGTCACAGTTTTCCCCCAGCTAACACACCTGACTCCAATATTCAACTAATCACAATCTTCAGTTTAGAATGCGATTAGTTGAATCAGCTGTGTTTGCTAGGGATGAGGAAACAGTGTGACACCACTCCAACCCCAAGGACTGGAGTTGCCCATAGTGCACTGCTTTCGACCCGGGCCCAAAATAGTGCACTCCATAGGAAATAGGGTGCCATTTGGGGCGTACCCAGAGTCTTAATAATAATAATAATAAATAATATTTTTTCTGGGTGCTTATATTTGTCCTGTTTGTCCTACCTCTCCCTGAGACACCCTTGGAGAGTGGGGTCACAGCGAATTTCTTATACTCTTATGTTCGCAATCACACATGGGGTTGGAAGTCATTGGAGACTGTTTGTGCCATGGCAACAACTTTCAATAGGCCCAAGTCTCAGCAAGAGGATAAGGAAATACACAACTCGGCAAATTCATCTCCTTCTCCTTACTACCTCACAGTTAGATTCATGCACATGTTGGAATCATAGAAGGAATCTCAGAAGAATTGAGAACGTTCCGTACGCGTATGTTCTAGACGACCTATTTTGGTATTTTCTACCTAAAACAAAGTGATATTAGTGGTGTTATGAGTCATCACTCTTTCACTGTAGGCCATACAAGGGCAGAATGAATCTAGCCCGATATTCCTATTGTATGTGGATGGGTAATAAGTCCACATGCAAAAGGTCTGGATTTTCATACTTAACATTACGCTTTTTATAGGAGTCATAACAGCTTTTCAAAAGGATTATTCTTCTGTCCCCATTGGAGAACCCTTTTTGGTTCCAGGTAGAACTTTTTTGGTTCCAGGTACAACACTTTTGGGTTCCATGTAGAACCCTCTGTGACAAGGGTTCTACCTGGAACCAAAACGGGTACTCCAAAGGGTTCTCCTATGGGGACTTCCGAATAACCCTTTTAGGTTCCAGATAGCACTATTTTTCTAAGAGTGTAGAGCTGATCCATCAAAAATTTGATGACCCCTGACATTGATTGCTTCAGCTTTGACTGGGTGATAGATCAACATTGCTTAGTTTAAAAACTTTTATTGCAATGGGCTAAATCAGGATCACACAGAGTGATTCTTGGTAGTCTTAAACAAATCTAGTTTGAAACAAAATGATACACCTCACACACACACTTATGGGCTTAAAAAAAGAAGACACCTGTACCATGTCAGATATAGAGTTGTAAATGTATTACATTTGGAGTTCACATCCCAATATTACACTTTATATCCATCGCAGAAGACTGAAATATAACAAAACTGTTTGACATAGAAACAACGGATTTTCGTCAGGTTTTTGGATATAATCTTTATTAATTATGAAATTGTGAAAAATATGAATAACATTCCACCACTTGACTGCATGAAAGGGTTACACATACACCATCTCAAGTCAAGTGTGTGTACATTATGTATCATTTCCAGTAAAAAGTTTGGACACACCTACTCATTCAAGGGTTTTTCTTTATTTTTTACTATTTTCTACATTGTAGAATAATAGTGAAGAAATCAAAAGTATGAAATAACACATATGGAATCATGTAGTAACCAAAATAGTGTTAAACAAATCAAAATATATTTATATTTGAGATTCTTCAAAGTAGCCACCCTTTGCCGTGATGACAGCTTTGTACACTATTGGCATTTCTCAACCAGCTTCATGAGATAGTCACCTGTAATGCATTTTAATTAACAGGTGTGCCTTGTTAAAAGTTAATTTGTGGAATTTCTTTCCTTCTTAATGCATTTGAGCCAACCAGTTGTGTTGTGGCAAGGTAGGGTTGGTATACAGAAGATAGCCCTATTTGGTAAAAGACCAAGTCCATATTATGGCAATGTAGAAAATAGTGAAAATAAAGAAAAACTCTTGAATGAATAGTTGTGTCCAAACATTTGACTGGTACTGTATATTAGCCCTAAATGAGACAACTCTGCCCTGCTTTCCCAACTAAAACAGGTGTCTATTGATCATTGATGCCGATATAGGCTGGATCTGAAATGGCACCCTATTCCCTATATAGTGCAGATTGGACCTGTTCAAAAGTGACATGAAAAAGGTTAAATGTGCACTTTATAAGAAATTGTGTGGGGCCTATGGTCAAAAGCACTGCCCTTTATAGGGAACAGGGTGCCATTTCAGACACTGATTCATGTTAAAAATATCTCCGGGATCAAAGGTTGACAAATGTATCTTGTGTGAGAGAGAGATAACTGTACCCTTTGCAGAGTTAACCAGTGGAAAGCCATTAACATTCACATCAAAGACCATTTTGGTCGCCACATTACCGTGAGCTTTCAATAGATCAAAACACATTTTTCTTCCTTCTGTCAGTTTTCGCTCGTGTTTTGAAATCAGCAATGGTAATAGCTTTTTTTCTCTCTGCGGTATATCAGTGTGACGCTATAAAGCAATCAAGCAGATATCATACACTTTTCACCTTGGAAAGGATATGAAGTCACTTTATTTCTCTGAATGATCTCAAATGTTTAATTTGTTCCATTAAATTGCCTTTGGATTTAGATGGCTTACTCTAGCCCCACACAATATGCTGTAGTCAGTTGGTTTGATGGATATGCTACATCGTAGTAATTACGATGAAAAAGTGCCATCGCAATAAAAAAATTTTTTCTCAAAGTTGCTTGGTTGTGAGTGTGTGAGTATGCTTGTGCAAAGGTGTATATAAATATATACATGTGTATGTGTGTGTGTGTGTTCATGTGTGTGTGTGTGTGTGTGTGTGTGTGCGTGTGCGTGCGCTTGTGCGTGTGTGTGTGTGTGTGTTTGTGAGCGTGTGTGAGCAAGTGTGAGCATGTGTGTTTGTGAGCAGTGTGTGTGTGTGTGTGCGTGTGTGTGTGCGTGTGCGTGTGTGCGTGCGTGTGTGTGTTTGAGCAGTGAGTGAGGAGAACAAGAGTGTTTGTTGTCAATTCTTTTAGACAGATGGTGCTCTCATTTGAAGATCCTGTGGAGTTTCCAAATTTACAATACATCAGCTCCTAACCAAATCTATGGTTCAAAGTAATCAGATCAGATTAGAACAGTGTGTTTACCCTGTTAACTATAATTATGTTTATTCACAAGAGAAGCTATTTAGGCAGATAAGCATTATATAAAGATATGCCAGAAATGTAATCACTAGATGCATAGCCAATAGTATTCTATTATATAATACAAGCATTGAAAACAGTGTCTAGGTCTGACATGTCAGCCTATTCCCTACATAGTGCACTACTTTGAACCAGAGCCCTATGCCGGGCCATAGTCAAAAGTAGTGCAATATGTAGGGAAATGGGGCCATTTCAGACACACAAAGTGGTGTCTTTTGGTCATATACAATACGAGGTTTATAGTACAGTAGTAATCTTTCCCTATGTCTTCATCTGACCTGTCTATGCCAAAGAGATACAGTACTACATCAGCCGCTACCAACACTAGTAATGAGTGGGGCTTTATGTGAACTAACTACAGTGCCGTATCTCACTACCTCTGTGCTGCTGAGCCAAGGGTCTGATGCTAAAAGTCACCTGGGGAGTCTTTTCCTTGGCTATTACATGCTTCACCTATGTCCCCTGATCTTACCTGTCTAATGAAAACCATCATGGTGATAATGGGATATCTAGCCTGGGTTCTCTGTCGAAAATCACTGTAATGAATAGAAAGGGGATTGTGACACATTGCACTTGCTGTGGTATTCGATAGTTGCTTAGTGTTGCTATCATAAGATGTGTTCTAAGTGTGGTGTTGCCCTCATAACAGGCATTAAAAGTAAGGGCTGGAGTTTTTCCTTGACCATGTCAACTGACTAGGAAGAAACTCAGTGCCCTAGTTACAGATGTAGGATCTTAATTTGAGCGTTTGCTACAGCAGGAAAATAATCCTGCAGCAACAGGAAATGTGAATTATTATGTGGATTATAATTCATGGACATTTATGTAGGGGTTGATCCATTTTTCATTAGGGAAAATCAAGTCTGACATTTCAAAGTGACAAACTTTAGAAGCCTTTATAAAACTCAAATACACTACAAGTTTGCATTTCCTGCCGTGGAGGAAAATTCCCAGCAACAAAAAGAGTGATCAAATTAAGATTCTACATCTGTATAAGCACACTTTACCCCTAAGTGGTAGTTGTACCGGGGTCAAGTTGATTGTTTTCCTTGTGATTATGAAAGCACAGCAGCCCATGTTACGTCCACAGTCCTGGAACTCAATGCCAGGCTGCTGGAGCTCTGTTAGTGAGTGCTGTCCAAGGTCCTGGAACTCTAGACGCCAGACTGTAGGCTGCTGCAGCTCTGGTAGTGAGTGCTGTCCAAGGTCTTGAACCAAAAATGTTCTAGCTGCAGTGTTTTTCTGCTTTGAAAACATACCGAACCACTCATTTATAATGGAAAACCTTGTTTCTTTGGAGAGAGAGAGAGAGAGAGAGAGAGAGAGAGAGAGAGAGAGAAAAAAAAAACGGTATTATTCATTGCCTATAGTGTCTCCCTCTCTGTGTATTCTGAAATAATTGATCCTATACTTGATTTGACATTGTGACATAAGCAGAATGTCTAGTTAATTATACCTCATAAGAAGCTGCAAACAAATTTGCCGTGTATCTTTGATTGTTAAAATGTCATGGCATTTTGTATCATTTTTTAAATCATTCTAAAAATGAACAATGTGAGTTAAAATGGGAAATCTCCTTATCTGACCAATTGACTGTTGGCTGGATCCTCTCCCTCTCCCTCTGCAGCTTTCACAAACTAAAATGGATAGAAGATGGGAAAAAGTGGAGGGGGCACAGTATAGCTATAGGCCTACTGACACTGACTGGAAGCAACATATATTTCTCCTTCTTCCTTGATACAATCTTGTTAGCAAGAATTGTAATCCCAAAGTCCCAACACTGGCAGAACATCAGGGCTTAAGTCAATAGAGCCTAACAACCATGGCTGTATGCTGTATAGAGGTTAGCTACACATCCGGAGTGCTTGTTAAGCGCGCTCTGCTGTTGCTATAGCTCTCAGATCTTTCCTCCGTGTATTTCCTCAGCTTTCCTAATACAATCCGGTTGGTTCTACTGCATTATCAAGGCTAACGAGTGCCATGCCTAATGAATCACAGTTAAAGGTTTACTTCAGATAGACTGGCATGGTCTGATAGTGATAATGGGTACAGACTCTGATAGCATTCAGTGAAGATCATGATAAAGCTGAGGAAGAAGGTCAAATGCCATGTTTCAACTGGCACAGTGCTATGGTGCACAGAGCCACCTGCTTCATACACACATCATTCATACACTTGTGTATGGGTGGGTATTCAAACACTTGCCAACATGACCTCACCAACTCGGTGCATTACTTGCAGATGTTCCGTCTGTGCTAACAGCGAATGGTCTCAACCACACACACCCCTCTATTGGTAGCCATGGAGACTGAAAACATAATCTGCTAGACCTCCGTGCCTCGGTGCACTGCTACAGGGGAATTATAACTGCGCTGTACCATTGCATCTATGCATTATTGAGGTTGTGGTCTGTGTTCAATTGGCTACAACCTCAATAATGACACACACGCATACACATAGTGTGATGAATACTTTGTTCTCCATGTATTCCAATACAATCTTTACTCTCTACCTCTCCTTTAGCATGCTTTCACGTATGAAGCAGGATTCAATAGTAAATAAATATTTCAGCAAGTTCTGAGAATCTCCTCTCTCCTGTAAAGCAACTCCTTGCACATAAACAACATTTCATGGAAAACATGAAGTGATTCTATTATTTTGAAGCTGTTTTCATCTGAGCTGTGTTTGGTTCAAGTTTCTGAAGTTTATAAAGGAGTTGTGAATTTTTCCTGAATTCACGGATGGGCTGTAACGGTTTTCTTCCGTCAAAGGAGAGGAGGACCAAAATGCAGCGTAGTTCGTGTTCAACATGTTTAATAAAAGACGATAACGTGAACACTACACAAATACAAAATAACAAACGTGGCAAACCTCGAAACAGTCCTATCTGGTGCAGAGAACACAAAGACAGGAAACAACCACCCACAAACCCCAACACAAAACAAGCTACCTAAATATGGTTCCCAATCAGAGACAATGACTAACACCTGCCTCTGATTGAGAACCATATCAGGCCATACATAGAAACGGACAAACTAGACACACAACATAGAATGCCCACCCAGCTCACGTCCTGACCAACACTAAAACAAGAAAAACACAAAAGAACTATGGTCAGAACGTGACATGGGCAACATAAATTCTCACTCTCGAGGTAAGCAGCACACAGCAACAATATTAGCATTGCTTTAAAATGCTGCATTGTTAGTCTTACAAAAAACTCAAAGTAAAAAAAAACATTTTTCATGGACATCTGGGCCAGGGTTTCTGCCAATACTCCTATTTCATATTTACTAATAGACACAGAGTTGGCTCATCCATGGACCTGTGTAAGTGACATAAATGGATCATTAAAGGGGAAATATGGGATTCAAACAATAACAAAGCGTTGACCCAGCCACAACAAGTTGATTTAAAGTACAGTGGAAGAACATGCCAACACGGTCTGGGAGCATATGATTTGTCCCAGAAGGTAGCTACTGTAGCTAGCTAGTTCTCTAGAGTTCTCAGCTGTCAATTTCGGCTGTCCGCAGGAAACTACAGGTCAAATTGAGCTGATAAGTTCACAATCCACATCTTATGAAAATAAATGTGCTAAATAATGTCACATTTGGACAAAATAAGTACTATATTTAAATCTACACTACCGGTCAAAAGTTTTAGAACACCTACTCATTCAAGGGTTTTTCTTTATTTGTACTATTTTCTACATTGTAGAATAATAGTGAAGACATCAAAACTATGAAAGAACACATATGGAATCATGTAGTAACCAAAAAAGTGTTAAACAAATCAAAATATATTTATATTTGAGTTTCTTCAAATAGCCACCCTTTGCCTTGATGACAGCTTTACACACTATTGGCATTCTCTAAACCAGCTTCATGAGGTCGTCACCTGGAATGCATTTCAGACAACAGGTGTGCCTTCTTAAAAGTTCATTTGTGGAATTTCTTTCCTTCTTAATGCGTTTGAGCCAATCAGTTGTGTTGTGACAAGGTAGGAGGTTATACAGAATATAGCCCTATTTTGTAAAATACCAAGTCTATATTATGGCAAGAACAGCTCAAATAAGCAAAGAGAAATGACATTCCATCATTACTTTAAGACATGAAGGTCAGTCAATACGGAATATTTCAAGAACATTTGAAAGTTTCGTCAAGTGCTGTCTCAAAAACCATCAAGCGCTATTATGAAACTGGCTCTCATGCGGACCGCCATAGGAAAGGAAGACCCAGAGTTACCTCTGCTGCAGAGGATATGTTCATTAGAGTTACCAGCCTCAGATTGCAGCCCAATCAGAGAGTTCAAGTAACAGACACATCTCAACATCAACTGTTCAGAGGAGAATCAGGCGTTCATGGTCGAATTGCTGCAAATAAACCACTACTGAAGGACACCAATAAGGCGAAGACTTGCTTGGGCCAAGAAACCCGAGCAATGACATGGAAATCTGTCCTTTGGTCTGATGAGTCCAAATTGGAGATTTTTGGTTCCAACCGCTGTGTCTCTGTGAGATGCTGAGTGGGTGAGCGGATGATCACTGCATGTGTATTTCACACCGTAAAGCATTGAGGATTAGGTGTTATGGTGTGGGGGTGCTTTGCTGGTGACACTGTCTGTGATTTATTGAAAATTCAAGGCACACTTAATCAGCATGGCTACTACAGCATTCTGCAGCGATACGCCATCCCATCTGGTTTGGGCTTAGAAGGACTATAATTTGTTTTTCAACAGGACAATGACCCAACACACCTCCAGGCTGTGTAAGGGCTATTTTACCAAGAAGGAGAGTGATGGAGTGCTGCATCAGATGACCTGGCCTCCACAATCCCCCAACCTCAACCAAATTTAGATGGTTTGGGATGAGTCGGACCGCAGAGCGAAGGAAAACCAGCCAACAAGTGCTCAACATATGTGGGATCTCCTTCAAGACTGTTGGAAAAGCATTCCAGGTGAAGCTGGTTGAGAGAATGCCAAGAGTGTGCAAAGCTGTCATCAAGGCATAGGGTGGCTACTTTAAATAATCATTTGATTAACACTTTTTTGGTTACTACATGATTCCATATGTGTTATGTCTTGGTTTTAATGTCTTCACTATTATTCTACAATGTAGATAATAGTCAAAATAAAGAAAAACCCTTGAATGAGTAGGTGTTCTAAAACTTTTGACTGGTAGTGTATGTCTACCTCAATATAAAATGTTCATCATCTGCAATTGATTACTCCTATAGTGACAGGTGATGACATTTCTGCCTCTCTATCAATATTCAGTATCAGTGCAGTGCACATGATTAGATTCTGAATTTCATCAACACATTCATTTGAATGCCAGACTGCGCAATTGTTAGGCTATCTATCCAAAGTGCATCAGGCAGCCGTCCAATGCATCATTGCGCTTTGTTCTCTCGTCCGTTGTTTCGTGCCAAAGTGCTGTCGGATTCACAGCTATGTGGTCGCGTTGGCGCTCCTTGTCCCTTTCCCACACCTCTCTCTTGCCTTTGAAGGGATCGCCAAGCCGTAGGAATGTTCCCACATTAATGCGCAGTGCACGTGGTTCTTAACCGCAATATCTAAAACCCGTTATTGAGGAGCGACATTGTGAAAGAAGGAGGGGAAGAACACAATTTCTGCGTAGATGTGGGAGAAATGCAGCTCGTGAGGGATTTTCTGATTCATGAAGAGCGCGAGACTGACTCGAAATTCCCTCACGTGCGCATCGTGGGAGATAAAGCTGTTCAGGCGCTTCTATTTTTGTCTTGATTTATAACAAAAATGCGACCGAAAAGGACCTAAACAATCACGGTAAATGAGGCAACATGCAAATACGCACCGCCAGTAAGTCATTGTGATGTGTTTAGTGCTGTCTGTTTAACCATTTGCGCTGTAAGTAGTAGGGTCACCTTTATTTATTTGAAACTGAAAGGTGTCACTATCGTCGTCATCTCTGGTTTGAATTTAGTGACACGTGTAGTTTAATGATTGTTAACTATGAGAGAATAGCCTACTGTTAGACTGGTAGTGTTTTTTTATGTGCAGCAAAATGTTTAAATTAGTGGAATGGTGGCTTCTCAGTCCTCTGCATTTGCGATTAGGCAAAATGTCAGTAAGAGGTCTACATGCTGATACATTTTATTGTTTGTTTTAGGTGAACGTTTGTCAGCAGCTCCCGCAGAAGGTGGTTTGCCACCGACCAACAAATAATATTTCAACCGGAGTGGCACGAGCCAAGAAGAACGGACTCCGTAGTTTTTAGATATTGGGATTACATCTTCTTACTTGGGTGTCCACGATGAAGAGGAGACAGAAGCGAGTGTTGCAAATGGCCTTCGTATTCATGGTGGCTTTGATATTTCTGCCAAACGTCGGACTGTGGTCTTTATACCGGGAGAAACACCTGATGAAGTCGCACGAGGCCGGCGAACAGGTAGGTCTAAGGTCAAGTTACTTTGGCTTTGCCACTTTTTAAGCACCAAATTCGTCGCATTTCAAACTGGTGTAACCTACAGTAACTAACTGGAGCTACAAAGTTGATCATTTTTAAGTTCATGTAAAGTAATTGTGAGTTAGCGGGGAAAGTATTTTGGCAACAACCTGCTATTCATGGCTTGAGCAACAGTGTTAGTTAGGAATGCTCATCAATCATCATTATCACATCATCAGTTGGGCCCACATATCATGCATCTTTTCATCAACTTTACACTAGGCAAATTTACATTTGGACCTTGAAGCCCAGTTGCACTGCTGATTTTCATTCTTCCCCTCTGAAGGACTGATTTAGATGGGTGTGGGGCATCTAAAAAATGAAAATGAAATTAATCCAAAATTTGGCCTGTCGGGTAGAACATACAACCATATATAGTATTTCGTTAATATAGCCTGATGGTAGCCTAATTCTAACCATTAAATGCAAAAAAAAAAAGATTAATGCTTTTATACATTTCCTTGGGTGAAAGATGTGTATGCATACATTATACTTTAACAGGTGCTGCAGGCAAGCAATGGAGAGTCACCTCTGTGTAAGAGTACATTTAGTTCCTGGTTTAAATTGTACCCAAGTTATTTTGCATCCAGGCCAATGTCCCTCAAACATGATAACATGTCAACCTTTGTTGTGATTGTGGCAGGCCCGGCACCAGGATAAAGTGACTAAGGGGGCAGTTGAAATCGGCGAAGGGGGCACAATTTTGGGGCGTAATTACATTTGAATGATATTAAATTCTGCTTATATCACGCCATACCACAATAAACATAAAGTTCAAATGCCGAGACTCCATGACCATTGAGTGCTTTTGAAGTGGCAGGTTGGTGTGCACTCTATCAGCACAAAGGACAATGCTCTACACACTAAAGCGATGGCGCTTTGGTAATGAATATAGGCTACAAGATAGATAGGGTAATTCACCTATTACAAACAGCCTATGTGAATGCAGCTGTACAAGCCGTCTTACTAAAAGAATGCAAACTAAATGCTGAAAGTAGTAACCTAGTTATTAATGCAGGCAAACAAAAATATTGAATAGTAGTTTGGCTTAGAATACAGACAATGTGAACAAATGAATGTGAACAGAACAAAACAGTGAAGTATGCCTAGTAAACAAAATGTCAAATCAATAAAGGCATGACAAAATCTATATTTAGGCTAGTTACATTAACAGTAAACAAGCACAGTAAACAAAAAGCAAATAGAAACCAAAAACACAGCCTACAGCCTACTTCAGTGAGATGCAGCCATGCACTGCTGTCTTGCCAAACAAACAGGCCTGTAGGCCCGGTTCAAACATGGAAAGTCATGGCGCTCATGAGTTCAGCAACACGTTGTGATATGGTACAATACACTTCTGTGGATCAAATTCGATCCACATAATCGATTAAGCAATGCTAGGCTACCATAAATGCATTTCCAATACGCACAGTTTACAACCACGAAAACGAATAGGCTACCAAGAAAGCCATAATAGAATGTGTCTATTTCTATGATGAAACATACTGATATGTAGCTATACCCAGGCGCGTCATTTGGGTTCTTGCATTAGAATAATATTGAATTCTGCTTATATCACGCTATACCACAGTAAACATAAACGTTCAAATGTCGAGAACATTGAGTGCTATTGACCACGAAGTGGCAGGTTGGTGCAAAATCTCAGCTGCGCTCTATCAGCACCATGGACAGCGCCCTACAAACTTAAAGGCCTATAGTCTGGCTAAGGAAGTCATTTTGCCATTCCATACCATAGGTTTTTGCTGAAAGTACGCCACTGGCTGTACCACCAAGACTTTGATAAAAATCAACCAGCTAGATTGTTTCTTACCTTTTCAGAAGAGTTGCAGCCTCCTTGATGCTCTGTGGAACTTCCTGATTAATCGATCATTCCACTCTCCCCGAAATATTCTTGTAAGATCCCCAAAAAATGCCAGTTGGATTAGTTGAGTGAACACGTTTGTCAAAGTGGAAAATTAGTTCTCGCATGTAGCTGTGGGTGCCCCAAAAGTCAATACGTGTCAGTGCAGTAAGCATGGTCGACATAGCGGAGAGAGGCCCAGAGAATCGTTGCAAGATATCAAGTGTGGCCCATTTGTCCTCAGTGGAGCCGGAGTGGGCGATTTCAGTCTGCAAAAACTGGCGCGCAACACTAAACTCAGCTTCCACCAAATCTGTTTTGGGTAGATCCAGCAGTGGTTTCACCTTTTTCCCGCCTAGAAAGTCATGGCTCTCAAGGGTAAACAGGGTCTCCACCAGTTGGATCTTGCGTTCGCTGAATCATACTGACATTTCACAGATGATTTCACCAGTGTTTTACACTCAGTCTCTTCTCCTTTGTCCTACTGGCCTACTGTATGGTCTATCACATAATGCGATGAGATTTGTACTTACATAACGTTGTCATAATTGCTTGGAGCTTGTGGTGCGTCAGTGCCACTGGCACTGAACTGTCCAAAAATGGCTTCGAACTCGCTGCCACTGGCACTGAACTGTCCAAAAATGGCTTCGAACTCGCTGCCACTGGCACTGAACTGTCCAAAAATGGCTTCGAACTCGATGTCACACCCCGGCTTGTCACACCTCAGCACTCCAACGCACTGCGGACCACTTTGACTCCAGTGTAAAGATCTGTTGCTTTTGCCTGGATACATTTGTTTGGAGGATGGAGAAGACTGAGGATTCTGTGCACCATGGTGGCTGTAAACTTAAAGCCACAGTCCAGCATTGCCCTTACTAGCCCTGTAGCCTCAAGTCTTACTTCTGTGTTGTACAAAAGCATGCATTCGATGTCAGAGAGAAACTTCACGATGCTGTCACAACGTTTAACAGCCACTGACACAGTAGCCAGGTGTCCCCTTCTCCATTGGCTGTGTTTGGATACATTAGCTAAGCCAATTTCTGCTATCCACCTTGGCAGTGGCAGATTAGCTGGTTCCAGCTAGCTAAATAGGCTAATAGGCTACTTACGCTTTTTACAGCTAGCTAAGACGCTAACTAAACTCTGTGGAGGTGGGGTGTGAGGCTGAGTTGAGTGAAGCAGCTTCAACGGTAAACTTGACCCCGCCCTTATAAATATAAATCAAATATTACAGGCAGAAGCGTATCACGTTATTCACTTAGCCTACCATAGATGAGAAGTGTTTTTTCCCGCTTTTTATGGAAACCAACGGAGTCATACCTAACTACTGACACAGCACAGCGGAGATACAAATTTTGCACCAACCTGTCACTCAATAATTGTCACTTTTTTTTTTATATAGGGACATAAAACTAAAACTGAGGGGGCTAAGCCCCCTTTTGCCCCCTCGTGGAGCTGGGTCCAGGTTGTGGTGGAAGTCACTGTGCTGTCTCCTAAGTGTGACTTATTATAACAAGGGTAGTTTGGTTCCTGAATGCTGATTGACTGAAACCGCTTTCCAGTAATGTGTACATTCAGAATATTATAGCATGAGGTTGGAGTACCATGGCACGAAATCCTCTTTAGCGTGTGTGGCTTGATGATCTCCTTGAACACCTACAGCTCTTTGCCAGCCCTTCATGTTATGTAGCCCTAGCTGCACTCTGTTTAGCCGTGAGGCTTGTTTCAAATATGCCTATCATCTTGTAATCTATTTCTGCTGCTGGGGGGTGCAGTGAAAACTGCCTGAGTCGGTTTATGATTGCATCTCATCATTGCCTCTTTCTCATTTGCCTGATCGCGATTTGCATTGCCGCATGGCGTAACGTTGCCCTTCGGCACTGCATGGCCCCGTCTGTGTGAAGCCTTGTCAGTTCATCACCATTAGGCTAACCCAGCCTGTCGCCCTCTAGCTCCGGCCCGGGTTGACAGGGACAGAAACATCAGGCGGTGGTCATTATGTGGGACGACACCTACCGTCCTCTCCTCTCTCCACTGACCTCTACATGATACAGACTGAGTCACCCTGCTGAGATGGTCTCACATTCCATTTCGAGGTTGTCTGTCTCATAGAAAGAATGAGTAGATTGAACAAAGCCCCTCGGACCAGTGCAACTCGATGACCAATGTTCTCTCTTTTCATTCAATTTTTTTATCCACAGAAAATAGGAGCCTTAGTAGGTATGTGTTGACTTTAGATTAGTGGTGTGTTGGTATTTTTTGGCAGCAATTATACTGAACAAGGTGATGTCCTTTGGTTTTCTTGTAAGTCTTATTGATTCCTTTTGGTTTAGTTTAATCCATAGTGTCATAGTCTTTAAGTTGAGCTCCTATACTACAGGCATTTGATACAAACAAAGCAAATCAAGAAAAGAAGAAGAAGAAGGTCTAGAACCCTTTAGGTGGGATCAGTAGGTCCCAGAGCAGCAACACAGGCGGAGCTGATGAGTTCCTTCCTGATTCCGTGATTCAGAGCCACCGAGCAGCCAGCCAATCCTCTGAAAGACGGAAGGGAGCGACAGCATTATATGCTCTGGGGGAAAAGGCTCATCCTCCGTGGCAGGCAACAGAAAAATAGGAACAGTTCCTAAGATCAGAATCACCCCGTTTCCTCCCCTGACTCAAAGTCTGCGTCCCAAATGGCACCCTATTCCCTATATAGTGTACTACTTTATAGCCCTGGTCAAAAGTAGTGCACTACATAGGGAATAGGGTGGCATTTGGGAAGCTGTCCCCTGACTCAAACTCAAAACAGCTGAGGTTTCACACACCAGCCAACCATAAAAGGAAAAAGAAGCCTGGGCTTGTATCTGCTTGATTGGGCCATTTTGTCTGCAGTCAGGGTGAGATAATTGACATTGGGGATGGATGTTTCTGTTGGGCCCAATTACCAACGAAACTCACCAGATTGTCATTTTAGTTATTAACCTAGTCACCATGGTGATGTTTAGCCTATTATTACTGACATTATGATGTATTTCACACTATAAACGCACTGTAGTCTTTTATGTGATGCATCACATCGGACACATTATTGCCTTTGACCAGTTCTGTAACATTGTTCATACATTTCAATATAAGCAACTGCTTTGTGGTAAGGGTCCTGATCTCAGCTCACAGGTACATTTAGTGGCTAGCGTGTACTGATGGTGTGTTTTGGACCCTAGATACCAGGTGCACACACACACACACACACACACACACACACCAGCTGTCACTTGTGATGGGATGTTTACATGGGATGATGAGTATGCTAGATTTGGATATATGATAGCACACTGAGCAGTGACATGTGATAGACAGGAGTAATGCAGGCTAGGCCTAATAACAATTTGGAAGTGATGGAGGGCAACAGTAGCTGAGATTGTACATTTTACACTGTTAATTTGTAGTAATGGAGCACCGTACATACTGTGTCACGGCTGTTGAAGGAAGTGGACCAAGGTGCAGGGTGCAAACGAGAAAACAACCGTGAAGCTACAGGCTACGTGCCATTAACAAAAGTCAACTTCCCACAAAGACAGGTGGAAACAAGGGCTACCTAAGTATGGTTCTCAATCAGAGACAACGATAGACAGCTGTCCCTGATTGAGAATCCTACCCGACCAAAACATAGAAATACAAATAATAGAATATAGAATACCCACCCCAACTCACACCCTGACCAAACAGAAATAGAGACATAAACAGGATCTCTAGGGTCAGGGCGTGACAGTACCCCCTCCCCCCAAAGGTGCTGACTCCGGTCGCAAAACCTAAACCTATAGGGGAGGGTCTGGGTGGGCATCTATCCGCGGTGGCGGCTCAGGAACGGCACACAGACCCCGCTCCACCACTGGCTCACCCCACTTTGGTGGCACCTCTGGTGCGGGGACCCTCGTAGCGGTCCCCGGACTGGGCACCCTCACTGCGGGCCCCGGACTGGAGGCCGTCGCTGGAGACTCCGGACTGGAGGCTGTCTCTGGAGACTCCGGACTGGAGGCTGTCGCTGGAGACTCCGGACTGGAGGCTGTCGCTGGAGACTCCGGACTGGAGGCTGTCACTGGAGGTGCCGGACTGGAGAACGTCGCTGGAGGCTCCAGACTGGAGAACGTCTCTGGAGGCTCCGGACTGGAGAACGTCGCTGGAGGCTCCGGACTGGAGGCCTTCGTTGGAGGCTTCGTGCCATGACTCCTCACTGGAGGCTGCGTGCCATGGATCATCACTGGAGGATTCGTGCCATGGATCGTCACTGGAGGCTTCTTGCCATGGATCATCACTGGAGGCTTCTTGCCAAGGATCATCACTGGAGGGAGAAGATGTATGGGCAGTCTGGTACGTGGAGCTGCCACAGGGCTCACCAGGATGAAGAGACATACAGGAGGCCCTGTCCTTGGCAGAGGCACCCGATACATTGGGCCGTGAAGGCGCACTGGAAGTCTCGAGCTAGGAGCCTGCACAACCCGTCCTGGCTGGATGGTTACTTTGGCCCGGCACATGCGGGGCGCAGGCACAGGACGCACTGGGCTGTGCAGACGCACCAGAGACACAGTGTGCAGAGCCGGTGCAGGATATCCTGGGCTGTAGAGACATACTGGCAGCCTGATGCGCTGAGCCGGCACCCTCCGACCTGGATGCCCACTCTAGCCCGGCCGATTCGGGGAGCTGGAAGGTAGCGCACTGGGCTGTGCACGCGCACTGGAGACAACGTGCTCTTCACCGCATAACATGGTGCCTGAGCAGTACGACGCTCGCCATGGTAAGCACGTGGAGTTGGCTCAGGTCTCCAACCTGACTCAGTCACACTCCCCGTGTGCCCTTCGTAACACTGCCACTCTGCTTTTGCTGCCTCCAGTTCCTCCCGTGGACGGCGAAACTCCCCAGCCTGCCTCCAGGGTCCCTTACCGTCCAGGATCTCCTCCCAAGTCCATGAATCCTGAACACGCTGCTCCTCCTTACCACGCTGCTTGGTCCGTTGTTGGTGGTGGGAAGTTCTGTCACGGCTGTTGAAGGGAGTGGACCAAGGTGCGGCGTGGTGAGCGTACTATTTCTTTTATTATAAAAAATGGCGCCAACAAAACAACAAATGAGAAAACAACTGTGAAGCTAAAGGCTATGTGCCATAAACAAAAGTCAACTTCCCACAAAGACAGGTGGAAAAAAGGGCTACCTAAGTATGGTTCTCAATCAGAGACAACGATAGACAGCTGTCCCTGATTGAGAACCACAGCCGGCCAAAACATAGAAATACAAATAATAGAATATAGAATACCCACCCCAACTCACACCCTGACCAAACCAAAATAGAGACATAAACAGGATCTCTAAGGACAGGGCGTCCACATATTCACATAATTTTCTTTCCACATGATGCTATCTATTTTGTGAAGTGCACCAGTCCCTCCTGCAGCAAAGCACCCCCACAACATGATGCTGCCACCCAACGGCTTCATGGTTGGGATGGTGTTCTTTGGTTTGCAAGCCTCCTAATTTTTACTCCAAACATAACGATGGTCATTATGACCAAACAGTTCTATTTTTGTTTCAGACCAGAGGACATTTCTCAAAAAAGTACAATCTTTGTCCCCATGTGCAGTTGCTTTGTTGTACTGTGGATATTGGTACTTTTGTACCTGTTTCCTCCAGCATCTTCACAAGGTCCCTTTGCTGTTGTTCTGGGATTGATTTGCACATTTGCAACAAAGTACATTCATCTCTAGGAGGCAGAACGCATCTCCTTCCTGAGTGGTATGAAGGCTGCGTGGTCCCAAGGTGTTTATACTTGCGTACTATTGTTTGTACAGATGAATGTGGTACCTTCAGGCATTTGGAAAATGCTCCCAAGGATGAACCAGACTTGTGGAGTCTACAATTTCTTTCTGAGGTCTTGGCTGATTTCTTTTGATTTTCCCATGATGTAAAGCAAATAGGCACTGAGTTTGAAGGTAGGCCTTGAAATACATCCAAAAGGTACACCTCCAATTACTCAAATGATGTCAATTAGCCTATCAGAAGCTTCTAAAGCCATGACAGAGGCACAGTCAACTTAGTGTATGTGAAAGTCTGACCCACTGGAATTGTGATACAGTGAATTATAAGTGAAATAATCTATCTGTAAACAATTGTTGGAAAAATGACTTGTGTCATGCACAAAGTAGATGTCCTAACCGACTTGACAAAGCTATAGTTTGTTAACCAGAAATTTGTGGAGTGGTTGAAGAACGAGTTTTAATGACTCCAACCTAAGTGTATGTAAACTTCCGACTTCAACTGTACCTGGCCTATCCACAGCCCTAAGTACTTGGGAATGGGAAGACTCAAGTGCATAGAGTGGCAAGAAAACTTATGTTAACCACTTGAAAACACCTGAATTTCTACATAAATTGGTCATACAATTTGATCTGATCTTCATCTAGGTCACAACAATTTGACGAACACAGTCTGATTAAACTAATAACGCACAAACAATTATATGTTTTCATGTCTTTATTGAACACACCGCATCAACATTCATAGTGCAGGGTGGAAAAAAATATGTGAACCCTTGTATTTAATAACTGGTTGACCCTCCTTTGGCAGCAATAACCTCAACCAAATGTTTTCTGTAGTTGCGGATCAGACCTGCACAAAGGTCAGGAGGAATTTTGGACCATTCCTCTTTACAACACTGTTTCAGTTCAGCTATATTCTTTGGATGTCTGTTGTGAACTACTCTCTAGAGGTCATGCCACAGCATCTCAAACCGGGTTAAGGTCAGGACTCTGACTGGGCTACTCCAGAAGGCGTATTTTCTTCTATTGAAGCCGTTCTGTTGATGATTTACTTCTGTGTTTTGGGTCGTTGTCCTGTTGCATCACCCAACTTCGGTTGAGCTTCAATTGGAGGACAACCTAACATTCTCCTGCAAAATGTCTTGATAAACTTGGGAATGAATTTTCCGTCGATGATAGCAAGCTGTCCAGGCCCTGAGGCAGCAAAGCAGCCCCAAACCATGATACCCCCTCCACCATACTTTATAGTTGGGAAGAAGGTTTTGATGTTGGTGTGCTATGACATTTTTTGTCCACACAGTTTGTGTTCCTTCCAAACAACTCAACTGTAGTTTCATCTGTCACAGAATATTTTGCCAGTAGCGCTGTGGAACATCCAGGTGCACTTTTGCAAACTTCACACGTGCAGCAATTTTTTGGGGGACAGCAGTGGCTTGTTCCGTAATGTCCTTCCATGAACTCCATTCTTGTTTAGTGTTTTATGTATCGTAGACTTGTCAACAGAGATGTTAGTATGTTCTAGAGATTTCTGTTTGTTTTTAGCCGACACTCTAGGATTCTTCTTAACCTCATTGAGCATTCTGCGCTGTGCACTTGCAGTCATCTTTGCAGGATTGCCACTCCTAGGGAGAGTAGCAACAGTGCTGAACTTTCTCCATTTGTAGACAATTTGTCTTTCCATGGACTGATGAACATCAAGGCTTTTAGAGATACTTTTGTAACCCTTTCCAGCTTTATGCAAGTCAACAATTCTTAATCTTAGGTCTTCTGAGATCTCTTTTGTTCGAGGCATGGTTCTCACATCAGGCAATGCAGCTTGTGAATAGCAATCTCAAATTTTGTGAGTGTTTTTTTATAGGGCATGGCAGCTCTAACCAACATCTCCAATCTCATCTCATTGATTGGACTCCAGGTTAGATGACTCCTGACTCCAATTAGCTTTTGGAGAAGTCATTAGCCTAGGGGATCACATACTTTTTCCCACCTACACTGTGAGTGTTTAAATGATGTATTCAATATGGACAATAAAAATACAATCATGTGTGTGTCATTAGTTTAAGTGCACTATGGTCGTCTGTTGTTGTGACTTGGATGAAGATCAGATCAAATTTGATGACCAATTTATGCAGAAATCCAGGTCATTCCAAAGGGTTCACATACATTTTCTTGCCACTGTAGGCCTGATGATCCACTGCAAATGAGGGGGTAGCCTACTTTAGTTGGGGGTGTGATTGGGACTTGAAAACAACCCAAGAATGTTGAGAACCACCTTTAACCTCTGGATCCAACTGAGAGAATGTTGATTTCCTAGTGACTGACTGTTATTGTCAGTATCCATTTCGTGACAAAGTGACAGTTGGAAGAGCAAGGCAGTCATTCTAATTAGGCTACCCACCACGATGTCACCATGACATGCATGACGGTAATGCAGATACAGAGCTGAGTGACAATGTGGCCATGGATGAATGATCGACCAAATATATTGGAACCGAGATGGGGTTTATATAAAAACAAGAAACGCAAAAAGATTTCACAAATCGTCTGTGGAAACGGAATCTATTTTCAGTGTGAGACGGGACAAAACAGGTTGAAAAGGCCATTCGTGATTAGTCTTGTAGTGGTTGTCACTAGGCATAAAAACCCTCTGTTGAAGGGACCCGATTTGGTGTGACATGCAAAGACTTCAATTGTGTGATCGGTAATAGCTTGTTGGCTTGTTGGTAGGAATTCAATTGTGACCATGATATTTTGACAATGAATAAGAATATGAATCTCCGGTATTGTTATCGTTCGTCTGAATATGAATTTGAATCAAACTCTCCCCGAATCAACTGTGAAAGAGTATTCCCCATTACCATAGAGAAGGAACACATAATACATTTAGTAATTAAACCTGTCGGTGTTGCTTCAAAGCATTGACTCCTAGCTTCCTCAGTACAGTATATTATTTTATAATGATTCGCTTCCTTAACGACTTCATTTTAATTTCCTTCTGTTTTTATGACACCTCGTTATCTTCTCCCCTCACCGTTAACAGTGTTTTTCTGTAATTACTGTGCTATTTTAGAGAGCTGAGATGATTGTGTTTCTGTGTTTATATAGTACAACTATCATTATAGAAGTTGTTGTTGTTGTTGTTGGTGGTGAGGTATTGTATCATCATTGCTGCTATCATCATTTTCACCAGTATCGCAATGAGCTTGATTACCGATACTTTTCCAAAAATATTGGCGTTTTGGTGTTGATGGTGTTGATGTTGAGTTGTTGCTCACATACTTATCATCTACATTCCACTCAGTTCCCCAATACGCTTTCTGGCAGGACCAAGGATTTGCCACATTGTGTATTGATGATATGTATCATGAAGCTTTACATCATTTTCACCTCCATCCTCTCCTTAGTCTTGGTCCGTTTAAACCTGATTTGTCAGATGTGCCTTGTGTGCCGCTGGCAGGTGGTAAAATGTGGTGGGAGGCTGTTGTGTGTCTTCTGAGAATAAAGGGCATTTCATATGGAGTGACTGCCTGGCCCTGTCTGCACAGTGATATAAAACAACTTATTCACCACCACCGACTCTCGGGAGGGGAGATCTAGACCATTAAGGGTGCTTCCATAATGGCATTTGACAGGGCCCATAGGGTTCTGCTCAGAAGTAGTGCACTGTGAAGGGAATAGGGTGCCATTTTGGACGCTACTCAGTGTTGTGACATGGGCATCTCCATTAAGCTAAAAGCACTCCCATAGCACTTAGTTTTTTCCCCTCATGCTTCTGAGAGTAATGGAAATAGGCTCGATGTAATCACTGCCATTGTACTGTCAGACACTACACAGCAGTGCAATCTGTTTTAATGGTCATGAACCTCTTTCAGTGTAAGATGTAAATATAGACACTTATTCGAGCCTATAAAGCTCACACCTATTTATTCTCCTGGTGGCACTAACCTAAATCAGTGAGAAAGTGGGGACATTGAATGTCTATCCATGTCAACGTGGGATCAGTCTCAAATGCTCCCATACGCTAGACTAGGGCTGCACCTCAAATGGCACCCTATACCCGATGCCCTATGCCCTGGTCAAGAGTAGTGCACTATATAGGGAATAGGGCGCCATTTGGGTTACACACTAAGTATACATACCATGAGTGTAATCACATAGATGGGCCATGAATTGTCCCCGGCTTGTTCAACTGTCCCTCAGCACAGATATGGCTGAGTTACGGCTGTTTAAACTGGCAGCTCTGACTGACTCCTCCACTCTGGCGATTGTTATTCAAGGAGAGCAAAGCTTCTTATGTTTTATGGCCCTCTTCTCCTCCGCGGCGCCGGCGTCGCACCGTAGATTTACGGCGTTTCAAACCCACCGCGCAAGGTAATACTTGTCATCGGTGAAACATAACTAACAGTTAAATCAGACAGACAGTTTAACAATGTGGCCTGGCAGATGTTTGTAAGAGATTATCGTGAGTCTGAAGGGTCATTATATTGCATCTATTAAAGGCAATCCAAAAACTACTTTTCAATTAAGAGGTTCTCAAGGGAGTAGTTGATCATGGCTGTGACTGTCCACTCCACTTGATGGCTAGTACCTTAAAAAATGTTTAATTTTAGCCTTTAAAAAAAGGTACTAGCCATCTAGCTTTCTCCTCCAATTATTGTCTTGTTGGATAGGCTTACTTACAGATTAGTAAAGTTGTTTCCTTTTTGCTTTTTGCTTTTACGTTTCAAACAAGAGTTTGTAGACCTAATCAGAATGTTCAAGTTGAAAATGTGATTTTTAAACATAATTGGTTGGAATCACCATCTTTCAGAAATCAATATTTATGATTTATATCTTGAACCATGCTGAGATTGCCAGTCAGCCGTGTCTTCCAATCACATCAACCTTTGTTTTCGTCACTGTATGAAATGGAGTCAAATTCGATATGGTTCTGAAAAGGATGCCCCCCTGTCATTATGTCACACATTGTGTGGTGGTAGTCAGTGAAAGGGAGACGTTGTGTCCCGCTGTGTGTTATTGAGTTGTAACCTTTTCGTTGTATCCCACAGTATGTGTGGAAAGGACAAAAATAGGCGTGTCCTGCATTTGAAAGCAGACAGTTGACCCAGTCGTGTTCTGAAAAGGCCTATTGTCCTTCTCGGTGCAACCAACAGACACATCTAAGAATCAACCCAGCCGGGTCGGAAACACTGACTGAGTGGTTGAATGAATCGCAGCACAGCTATGCTCACAATAAACCATTGATTTATTTTAGCCTTCAAGCAACATGAATTTAAACCACAACACTACTTGTTAGACTGCCCCCCAAGAACCACTAGGATCTTCCACAGCTTCCAGGATAGTTACCGATGATTTACAAATGAATCATTGTAGCCTAATCACTTTAGTCACAAACGATGGGTATCTCTGTTAGTTATTTACGGTAGTCAGTTATTTTCTTTGTGTGAAGGACGGGATGTGATATCTGATTGTTGTGGGGAACCGTTGAGAAACTGAGTGATTCGTAATGTGAGGAATATAAATGTCAACAGTGTATTAGGACACCAGAGCTGATTTAAATGATGTTGAAACTGGATCACTGCGGTGGATAGGATATTTTACCTAGGTTTAAATATGAATGAGCTTGATGAGTGCCTTTTAATATTGTGCCGGTTCCTCAAGGCTTATTTGTGAGTTGGTCTCAGGTTATCGATTTAAATTCCTTTATCCTTCTAATGAACTCCCTTCATCATCCTCCCTCCTTTTTCCTCCTTTCTTCTTCCTACTAATTCACTGACTGCACTGATGAAAAACCCAAGCAGTCTCCCTAACAAGAAAAGTCCTTGGTGCTTATTAGGATATTTGTGAGTCATTCCACTGTATTATCCTATCTCATTAAAAGCCCATGGTGCAGTTTTTGCTTCTCTAATGGAGGAAAACTGTGAGGAATCATGTGTAGCCTGGTTAAACTAGACTGAATGTTGAACTCACCATTCACCTCAATGGAGAGTGCAGCGTTCAGTCTGGTTTAGCCAGGCTATGAACTGGGTTCCCTGTGTTGTCAATATATCATCTCTCTCCTCTCTTCCTGTGTCGTCAATTGCTGGCCTCTCTGAAACACGAAGAGGCCGCACTATCTTTTTATGAGGAGAGAGATGTGTCTGGGTGAGGGATGCATGTGCTGTGCTGCAGCACTGCTGGGTCAGGCTGATGAGAAAAGAAAGGGCCGGTCGGTGCTGATGAGGGACCATGCAGCCAGTGAGTGACTGATTACTCAGCCTGTATACAGGGACAACTGGGACAGATATTATTCTGTAAAGTTTGGAATCTTGAATCGTCTGTTGTCCCATGGGGTAATACGCAGGGCCTGGCCAAATACATCTACCTGTGTGTGTGTGTGTGTGTGTGTGTGTGTGTGTGTGTGTGTGTGTGTGTGTGTGTGTGTGTGTGTGTGTGTGTGTGTGTGTGTGTGTGTGTGTGTGCGTGTGTGCGTGTGAAAGCTGAGGAAGTATGTGTGACGACAGGGAGAGGGAACCGTTTGCTGCCGTTATGACAGACTGACAGTGCTGCCTCCCACACTGTGAGAAACTGTGACATACGAGTAGAGCGAGGTGGGCACTGTTGTGTGTGTATGTGTGTGTCTGTGTGTCTGTGTGTGTGAGGGATTTGAGGGATGTGGGTGTGTGTGGGGGGTTTGTTTCTCCTGCCAAGGCTTTTTGATTCCCTCCAAATTGTTTTGAGCAGAAAAATGCACTCTGTCACACTTCATGCTCTTTCCCAGGGCGATTTAACAGTCAGACACACACACGCACACACACACACATGCTCTGCCTGCCGGCTCTCGCTCTACAGATGAGGGGATTTACTGAAACCCTCACAGCACCCCTCCTGGTCACACTGAGAACTTGTTATGGCTCATCCTTAATCACATGTCTCCTAGTGACTTTGCCTACCACTGAGGTAGACTGAGGTGGACTGAGGTGGACTGAGGTAGACTGAGGTAGACTGAGGTAGACTGAGGTAGACTGAGGTGGACTGAAGTAGACTAAGGTGGACTGAGGTAGACTGAGGTAGACTGTATCACTCTTGTTGTTTTCAGATTAAATAACTACAGTTAGAGTCAGCAGCACAAACAAATACGGTTGGTTTTCCTTCTGGCAAATTGGATTCATTATTTATTACACATAGTAACAACCACTGGTCAACCACTGACATACCGGACAGCCCCGCAAGGAAGAGGGGCACAAAAAGGAATTCAGAAACCTCATTTTCATATGTACTAGGAAGCTAAGTGTTTGTTTCTTGGCCCTTCAGGAATGTGACTGAAAAAGTGCCTCAGGCCTTGGAAAAGGAAACGTTTAACTGATTGAAAGTATACGGGGATATCGGTGAACAAATGGCGTGGTCAAGGCTACGACGGTGCCAGCGCAATGAGTGGGGCTTCCTCAGGTGTTCAAAAGCTGATTGCCCAGTTTCCCTGATGTTGCTGTGGCAGAAGGGAGTGGTGCTTCAATTACAGCAATTCCGCAACATCTTTAATTGAGCCTCTCATTCTCCTTAATTGCCATCCTCAACAGGTTGTCTGGTTAATGGACAGCCAATACATTGTCAGATGCAAACAGATTATCATGTTTAGCAGGCAACAGTTCTTGAGGGCTTGAACAAAAAATGCTGGTGAACCAGCTTGGTGTGGTTGTAATATCCACAGTCCCTTATCCCTGGTGTATCTTGGCATGCGTCATTCAAGACTACATTTAATTGTGTGCAGCTCAATGGACATATAATGCACAATGTCTCAGAAAACTGTCTGGGTTGGTAATACTCAGTAGAGGAAGCAGTCGGGCCTGCAACCTGGACCTACAGGCTGTGGTAAAAACATTTGCGTACAAAACAGGAGGACTTCAGGAAACCAGGGGAGTCTATCAAGTTGGATTTAATTTAATTTACCTTGACTATTGCATCCCGTTTGTGGAGGCTAATCGCCAGACATAAACCCGCTGAGTTGAACAATAAATACATGTATTCTTAAGCCGACTACTTTTTTCCTCAGTGTTAGGCTATTTGATATTTACATTTTATAAAAGGTTTATAAACTGCAGCTAAATATCAGTTAAATACAGTATACAGCTATAGATAGTACACTGCATAATGAAACAATCCCTAGTAACCACATGTTTTGATGGTGGACAACTGTATTATATTGCATTCATAGACTGGTTTTACGCACAAGAACATTCTATCCAAGCTGGGAGAGAGCGCGAGGACAGCTCATGTCATGCAGGTTCAGGTAGGCTACACAGAACAGTTTTATATTTTAAAAAATGGATTGGTAGCTGATTAGTATGCTGTTGCATTGAAAATGTATTTTACAATCTGCAATGTTTGACTTTCCAACTTTAATTACTGAACGAGGAATTTCATTATTGCCACCAGCCAGCAGTCTAAAAATGGCAGCATTCCGACACCATGTAGCTTTGTGAAATGCTAGGCTTAACATCACAAAATGATGACCAAATAGGCCTATAAACATTTACCCATTAGCTAAAGCAAACTATACATGCCCTGGCACCACAGAAAGCCTATCATCGATTCAATAGGCAGGCAGCTGCATAGACATGTCGCAATTTCAGCACCACGGACAGCGATCGGTAGTCTATACTTTGTGAGTGGCTGTCTGGCTGACACATTACATTTCTTTTTATTTTAGGAATGTGGGAGGGTCGAACTCGAACCTTGCGGGGGGTCCAGAGAAACTGCGTTACGCCAGTACGGCCAACCCCATGAATCTTGTCCTGTTGACATGTGGCTGTTCACAGTGACTCTGGGGTCATTAAAAGACAAGCTCCTTTCTCCTCTCTCTGCTCCTCTCTGGTTTAGAGTTATTTACGGCATCATGTCTGCTCATACAGCCGCTTCCTAATTACACTTTGCCATCAAGATTAATGTTGGGCCTCGGCTGGCTGCATCTGCCAACTTTACCTTTGTTTCACCCTGCTGATGGATGGGGAGTGAAGTTAAAGTTTTTTTTTCCAAGATCCCCCTCCGGAAAACTGGAGTTAAGAGATCAGAGGAGTAGCAGGGGAAGGCAATCACTAGCAGTGCTTGATTTGGGCCGATGCTCGCCAGTATGGAGTACCGTCAACTCATATTTTCTACTGCTTGAGTACCGGCACCTCTTACAGATGAAATGTTTACCTCTTTGTTTCACGCTCTGAACGCTGCTGTGCTGGCCCTGATATCCAAAGGCCTTTGTTGAATGAGATTTAGAGACTTTAATAGAAAATACAGTTTAGCAATCTGCTATGGACTCATCTTTACCAGAACAATACTATTAGGCTTCCTGGTGATTTCATTGCTCATGTTCATATTTTAGAAAGGCATAGTTTGAATGGATAATAATTATATACCTCAGTGGTGTTACTGGCCATATGTCTAAAAATAGCTGTAACATCACGCTACCATCAATACTTATGGGATGAAGATGTAACATATTCTCAGAAAGTCTCCAGCCAGATCATGATTTCCATTTGGTCCTGTGTAACCCCCACTGCATACAGGTAGGCCATATGATCCTGCTTGCTCTGGACTCCAGAGAAGTGACAATGTGACATGTAATCCCTAGTTGATATTGACTGACTAAGATGAATGACTTTCAGCTCAAAATGCAGGTGTAAAACGCAGTTTATTTCTGTGTCTTACGTTCTGAAAATGCAACACCGTTTATGGCTGAAATGACAGGGTACATTTGCATAGCGATTGTGTTCCCGTGTGCACATGTGCATGCGCAGGGGTCGCAACCTTTGACCCACACCTTTTTCGGGGTCACGGGTCAAAAAGTTTGAGAACCTCGGAGCCTAGCGAACAGATTGCTGATTTGATGTACAGCTATAGGATTTGCTGCAGTACAAATTTCAAATTGTAGGGAGAGAATTGCCATAAATAAATATGCAGCTCCAAAACAAAAGCATTTACTTGCAAGCTCACCAGCAATGGGGCATCAAGCAACAATAGGATAGGCTGGTCTTTTGGTATGTCAAAATTGTCTTGAAATGTATCAATTATTACATAATGTAAATGTGTTGTAGACAAAATAATGAAAATGCTATCTGGTAGCCTCAATAAATAGACAATGCATTTACTTGAGACTTGACTTTTGACTTGACTTTTGACTCGACTCAACTCGACTTGCTCTTAGAGCGCACGACGTGGACTTGACTCGAGACTCGACCTGTTCTCCTCGTGACTTGAGACTTGCTTGTGACTCGAATGATAGTGACTTGGTCCCACCTCTGCTGCAGCCTAATCATTTTAGTCACCAATGATGGCTCTCTAGTTATTGCCTGCAGTCAGCAGGTGATATCTGATTGTTGTAGGGAACAGTTGAGAAACTGTGACTGATGTGTAATGTGAGGAATATCCATTTCCACTGTGTCTAATAGGACAGCAGAGCTTTTGAAACGGAAGATTCTCTTGGAGACCATATTGTGTCCTCAAAGCCCCACCAACTAGTTAGATCAATCTTGATGGGTGTCATTTCCTAAATGGAGTATTGGCTCTATTTGCCGACCAGCTGCATTGGCTTGGCTACAGTAGGAGTCTGAATGTATTATCCACACAATGGCTTCACTCCATGTTACATCTGCAAGATAGCGAGGTTATTTCATCATTCCTTATTCTCAGATGTGCTTTATGTCAAATCCCCATCACACAAAAGCCAAAATACTGTATTGAAACAGTCCAAAAAAATGTACCGTTGAATCGAGTTAGGTGTAAGAAAAATGACCAAGTACACCAATGGTATGTTATTACCAGGAGACTTATGATCTCAGCCTGTCTTTCTGACGTGTTTTCAGTCTTTGATTCAATCCCAACTGCCTTAGTGTGACAGCCAGACACTTTGCGGAGTGATTTGTCTACATGGGACTCATTGTTTTTTCCTCTAGCTCTGTGATGTTATTTGTGTTCCGGTATCTTCAGAGGCGTTCCATGTAAACTCCCGGGCTGATTCTCTTATGACATCAGACTCAAAACAAGCACAGATCTCCGACACGACGGATATGTCCCTCCAGGCCCTCTGGCTGTCGTCTCGCTCCTCACGCCTCTCATCCCACTATAAAGTGACAGATTGCAGATATAATATGTACAAAAAAATGGGAACGCAGAGAAATAAAGACAACTTTGGAATTGTTTGGGATGTGGTTCGACCCCATAAAGAGGGAGCGCTGTGTGTGTGTGTGTTTGTGTGTATGTGTGTGTGTGTGTGTGTGTGCGCGAGCACGTGTTTGCCACCGTCGTGGGATTCAACAAAACCATTCAAAACTATGTAGCTGTGTGCCTCCCAATGCAGATATTCAGTGATGTATGGTATTAGTTACACGGCTGAATCGGAGTATATTTTCCAGGAGTGAAGCAAAGCGTCATTTCTTCATCAGTATGCATTTGGTGCATCATTTCTGATGGGGGTATTATGTAATCTGCCAAGTGTGCTTTTACAGTACTGCAGCTAGGCTACATCCCATGACTGGGAGTAATATCAGTGAAAATGTCAACATGCACTGAATCCACAGCATCTCTAACAAGGACCATTATTCTTGTTTTCCTTTGCTTCTAGTTTGTTCTAATGTTGTTTAAGTGTGTAATTTGCTTCCACCTCGGGAAAACGCGAGAGGAGCAGTGAAGCAACAAAATAAATAAAGCAAGAACCTTCAGCCCATTTCTCCTGTGCATCTGTTCGGGTAACAAATGACCTTTTATTGGCGTGATGTTTGTGCAACAGCACTCTTGTGGATGAGTTCTCCCCTCAGCTATATTCATTTAGACGGCACGAGTGTTCATCTTCACAGCTCGGGGATTAGAAATGTAATTACAGTTCGCTGTGACATCTCTGTATCCGCCGAGTTGCTGACAAAAGTCTGGAACAAACTGGGGGGATTTGCTGCCGGAGGTGTTTTCAAGACACATCTTGGCCCGGTGTAAACAATGTGTGTTTGCGTAGAAGAGAGTGATCTCTAATGAATATAGTCTAATGAATGCATATACATTAAGTGCCATATAATGTGTTAGCTTCACACAATCTGCAGAACATAGAACCCTTTGCTTAAAGTGCAGTAGTTTCAGTAAAGAACTCAAGCGTCACAATTAGAGCTACTTTTCAGCAATTATTTCACAGTGACTGTATCAATTGTATTATTTTCTTTCGTTGACTTTTGAGGTGACTTTATTTCTAGTTGAATTACTCGCTGAAGTGTTATACTGTCTTCATTATGACGTTTTGAAAAACACATGAATCGTTTTTTCCCCCCCTCGTTCTGCATCAGATGAAAATGAGATCCACAGTCACATCATATTTATTCTAACAGTTCAATGTATCTGAATGCAACACAGTAAACCTCTAAGCCGGCAATGTGTAGCTGCTGAGAGATAGATACGGGCTCTGTCCCTATTGGCATCCTATTCCCTATAGTAGTGCACTATGTAGGGAATATGGTGCCATTTGGACACAGCCTTTGAGTAGTGGCTCAAGGGTAGAGGGGCATTCAGGACAATCCGGGCACTGGCAGACTAGTGAATAATTAGACGTCATTGTTTCACTGTCTCCACCTAGCACTGCAGCAAAAAGCTTTATATATTAATCATCTGGTATATATTATGTAGTGGGACATATGTTCCTGGTGAAAGCCGCATTGAGGCAAAGTGGAAAAGGTAGGAATGGGTTTGACAGCAACCCCTCTCTGCTCCTGCACATGCAATAGCCTGAGAACGATATTAATGCGTTTCCTGTGGGATTTGAATCACTTTTCCCGGTCGTGGCACTTTATATTACACACATTATCATAAGTATACCTACCCTATGACCTAGATTCCATCTTCCATTTCTCAAAGCTTGAAGCGTTACTACGGATACTACTGGGGGTAACAACGGATACTACGGAGCCGAGAGTGGTATCCGTTGTGTCATAAGCGGTTGTTGTTCTAGGCAAAAGTGAACTGAACTCACCTGAGCCTTGAGTCATTTACTAAAAATCCCCCCGTATCCCTTGTTAAAGTGTGTGTGTGTGTGTGTGTGTGTGTGTGTGTGTGTGTGTGTGTGTGTGTGTGTGTGTGTGTGTGTGTGTGTGAGAAATTAACAGTCAGAGTACTAGATGCTGTGTTCCTCTCTCTCCTCTCCATGTTAATTACTCAGGCATCAACAGGATGATGAGTGCACTGCTCTCCACTACAGGAAGTGACCTCTCTCAGGATGTATAGGTTTCTGCTATTAGACATATGACTCCTAAGTGGATGTTCAGTGTAGCAGGGCATCTTCTCCACGTACTTGGCTTTGGTGTGTTCTGGTACTGTATGAACAGAGAATGATGAGATTGAGTCATGCAGTTGGAGGTCTCATTTAGAAGATCTAAAACAGGAAGCGTTCATTCATCCAGTAATGGCATTCAGCGCACCATTTTGTAAGCTCTGTTCAATCTGCTGTAAGGATAGTGTATCATCCCCCTCCGACCACATTAGTTGTCTATAGAGTCCAGCTTCAGCACTTGTTGTGGTGGTGCATGTCTCCACAGCGCCTCAAACAGGTAGTTTGGTTATTGGATATGCTTCAGGACAGTGTATCACCATCGTCCACTGTTTATTAGTGGTCACTAAGTTCCCACCTCAGCACTCCACAATACCTCACCAGCATTATTCAGTGTCTCTTCCTGGCTGGTGTGACATCCCTGTACCCCATAAGCTTTATTGGATGTGTGTGTAATGACAGTGTTTCAGTGGTCATAGAGTCCCACTTTTGTGCTTGTTGTGACTAGATGTTTTGGTGCTTGTCTCCTCAGCTCCTCACCTGCTTCATTCAGTGTCTCTGCCTGGCTGGATGGGCGCCATGAAGTCATTCTCATGAAGCTTCTCTAGTCCTTTAACATGCTGCTGCAACTGATTTACCACAGTCCCAGGTCACTCTGTCTCTGAGAGGGAGAGAGGAAGGGAGGGAGAGAGGTGTAGAGAGAGAAAGAGAGCGAGAGAGAGAGAACAAGAGAGAGAGGAATACATTAAGTCATTCTTGCTGATTCAGGAACAGTGGGACAAGGAATTGCCGTTTTCTGAAATCAGGAAATCATTACATCAAACTGGGAGATATTTCCCCTCCATTTTCAATGTGATATTGATAGATCGTGGCGGTTAACCGTGCTAGCCAGCTACCCACTGAGAATCACATGAATACATGGCGTCTTAAGTGTTGGTGTTATACGTCGTGAAGTTACTTGCTGAAGCGTTTGTTGTGTTGGTGTTGATGGGGAAGTTGATGGGGCACAGTGATTAGCATATCCGGTGTTTATGCTAATAGGAATGCAGTAAAAGCAGTAGCGCTAGCAGATTTTTGACCAGAAGACACAATGTGCTTCTAATTGCCAGCATCATTTGAGCCGTGGGTGGGAGATTGGAGTAAGCCTTAGCCCACACTGCAATCTAAATCACAGATTGCCCTCCAGTTTATCACTGCTTGTTATTATTTTTGTTATTATTTGTGTTCACCCCAAAAAATCCCTTTAATACTTACAAGTCATGCTTATATCAGTTCCAGTAATGATGCCTAGATTTTAGCTCGAGGGTTAGCTGACAGCCCCATCAATTTGTCATTCAGAAGTGTCTGTGGCAAAATCTCTCTTCGAATATACTGCAAAATATGTAGGCCAAATAAATCAACATGACAGGAAAAATATTGCCAAATGACCATCAGGCAGCACTTGAGAGCAGCTCTATGGGGAACATTTGTAGAACATTTCTGTCTGTACTAGAAAACAGTGTTGACCGTTTTGTCACCTCATTTTGTTCATGAATAATGGCATCTTGTGGAAAAACTCTATAGGGTCTCTATACCCCCCTCTATTTCACTCTCTCTCTATTTCTCTCTCACTTTCTCTCTCTCTTCTACATTTTCTCTCTTGCTTTCTCTCTTTCACTTTCTCTCACAAACACATAATGCATGTTAACAAAGTATTTTTTTGAGAGGAAAGGAACATTAACCTTGAGAATGACTTGTAAAGGGCTGTGGAAAGGCTGGGAATGAACTGTTACACAAAGCCTGGTGTCGTACCATTAATCAAAAATGGACTCCGGTCTCAGAGCAATGTTATGTGTTTTTTCAGGGTGAGTTATTAAAAGAGATACCAGGGCTGACCGCTTTCTACTCCAGGCTGTTCTTCTAGAACACTGAGGAGTTCTAGAATGCTTTATTGCTCTCACATTCTACAGCAACAGCAATACTGTTACTGTACCATACAAGAATGGCTTGTTCAATATTACACTACCGTTCAAGAGTTTGGGGTCACTTAAAAATGTCCATGTTTTTGAAAGAAAAGTAAATTTTTTTCTCCATTAAAATAACATCAAATTTATCAGAAATGCCTAGAAGGCCAGCATCACAGAGTCGCGCCCCTGTTGACTTTGAGACTGGTATTTTGCCGGTATTATTTAATGAAGCTGCCAGTTGAGGACTTGTGAGGCATCTGTTTCTCAAACTAGACCCTCTAATGTACTTGTCCTCTTGCTCAGTTGTGCACCGGGGCCTCCCACTCCTCTTTCTATTCTGGTTAGAGCCAGTTTGCGCTGTTCTGTGAAGGGACTAGTACACAGCATTGTACCAGATCTTCAGTTTCTTGGCAATGTCTTGCATTGAATAGCCTTCATTTCTCAGAACAAGAATAGACTGACGAGTTTCAGAAGAAAGTTATTTGTTTCTGGCCATTTTGAGCCTGTAATCAAACCCACAAATGCCGATGCTCCATATACTCAACTAATCTAAAGAAGGACAGTTTTATTGCTTATTTAATCAGAACAACAGTTTTCAGCTGTGCTGACATAATTGCAAAAGGGTTTTCTAATAATCAATTAGCCTTTTAAAATGATAAACTTGGATTAGCAAACACAACGTGTCTCGTGGAACAGTGATGGTTGCTGATAATGGGCCTCTGTAAGACTATGTAGATATTCCACAAAAAAAAAAAAAGTTTCCAGCTACAATAGTCATTTACAACATTAACAATGTCTACACTGTATTTCGGATCAATTTGATGTTATTTTAACAGAAAACAAGGACATTTCTAAGTGGCCCCAAACTTTTGAACGGTAGTGTATGTTTGATGCGTTGATCATGCAGTAAGTACTAAATAAGCCATACATAGCCTCTGTGTTTTGTCAATCTACTAGCTATGTCACAGCTAACAGCAAGTCCTAATTGCACCTGTAGGTCAGACCATCAAAATTTAACTCTATGAAAAACTGAATTGCATTTCCACTTTGGGACAATAGCATTCATTTCTGTCAGTAGAAATAACTCTAAGCAGAGACTGACATCCCAGCAGTGTCAATTCATCAGAGGTTGCAACACACGCACACACATTACCATGGAGCCCTACATTCTAAGAATTAAGAGAAAGTTCACGCCATTGCGATCCCACTTAAATATTATGCTGTTTCTATCTAAGGAAAAAAAGCAGGCCCCGTCTAAGATTAACTGTCTTCTACCGCGCCTTGGTCAGTGCAGTGCCCACAGCGTTACCGACTAGCACTAGCCTGAGGTATTGATTAAGGCAAAAGTACAGCAAACATTTATTATATCTGAAATGGCAGCCTTTGCACCAGTGGCAGAACAATAAGGTTGTCACAATGATGAATTGGCTGTGTTTACTCTAGGTTTTTTCTTACTTCCACAAGAAATAGGAAGCCGTTATTGACTAAACAGTTACAGGATTCTTTGTTGACTGAAATCATATAGAATTTCATATTTTTTTGTAACTTTTGGAGGATTTATGGAATTGAGATGTTCTCACCACTCGTTTGTCATAACTGTAGTAGTGAATAGTGAATAACTAGTAGTGAGATTTGAATAGTAGATAACTGTAGTCGTGAATAGTGAATAACTAGTAGTGAGATTTGAATACTAGATAACTGTAGTCGTGAATAACTAGTAGTGAGATGTGAATAGTAGATAACTGTAGTTGTGAATAGTGAATAACTAGTAGTGAGATGTGAATAGTAGATAACTGTAGTAATTAATAATGAATAACTAGTAGTGAGATATGAATAGTAGATAATTGTAGTTGTGAATAGTAGATAACTGTAGTAGTGAATAATGCAATTTTACCTTTATTTAACCAGGTAGGCAAGTTGAGAACAAGTTCTCATTTACAATTGCGACCTGGCCAAGATAAAGCAAAGCAGTTCGACAGATACAACGACACAGAGTTACACATGGAGTAAAACAAACATACAGTCAATAATACAGTATAAACAAGTCTATATACAATGTGAGCAAATAAGGTGAGAAGGGAGGTAAAGGCAAAAAAGGCCATGGTGGCAAAGTAAATACAATATAGCAAGTAAAACACTGGAATGGTAGTTTTGCAATGGAAGAATGTGCAAAGTAGAAATAAAAATAATGGGGTGCAAAGGAGCAAAATAAATAAATAAATAAAAATTAAATACAGTTGGGAAAGAGGTAGTTGTTTGGGCTAAATTATAGGTGGGCTATGTACAGGTGCAGTAATCTGTGAGCTGCTCTGACAGTTGGTGCTTAAAGCTAGTGAGGGAGATAAGTGTTTCCAGTTTCAGAGATTTTTGTAGTTCGTTCCAGTCATTGGCAGCAGAGAACTGGAAGGAGAGGCGGCCAAAGAAAGAATTGGTTTTGGGGGTGACTAGAGAGATATACCTGCTGGAGCGTGTGCTACAGGTGGGAGATGCTATGGTGACCAGCAAGCTGAGATAAGGGGGACTTTACCTAGCAGGGTCTTGTAGATGACATGGAGCCAGTGGGTTTGGCGACGAGTATGAAGCGAGGGCCAGCCAACGAGAGCGTACAGGTCGCAATGGTGGGTAGTATATGGGGCTTTGGTGACAAAACGGATTGCACTGTGATAGACTGCATCCAATTTGTTGAGTAGGGTATTGGAGGCTATTTTGTAAATGACATCGCCAAAGTCGAGGATTGGTAGGATGGTCAGTTTTACAAGGGTATGTTTGGCAGCATGAGTGAAGGATGCTTTGTTGCGAAATAGGAAGCCAATTCTAGACTTAACTTTGGATTGGAGATGTTTGATATGGGTCTGGAAGGAGAGTTTACAGTCTAACCAGACACCTAAGTATTTGTAGTTGTCCACGTATTCTAAGTCAGAGCCGTCCAGAGTAGTGATGTTGGACAGGCGGGTAGGTGCAGGTAGCGATCGGTTGAAGAGCATGCATTTAGTTTTACTTGTATTTAAGAGCAATTGGAGGCCACGGAAGGAGAGTTGTATGGCATTGAAGCTTGCCTGGAGGGTTGTTAACACAGTGTCCAAAGAAGGGCCGGAAGTATACAGAATGGTGTCGTCTGCGTAGAGGTGGATCAGAGACTCACCAGCAGCAAGAGCGACCTCATTGATGTATACAGAGAAGAGAGTCGGCCCAAGAATTGAACCCTGTGGCACCCCCATAGAGACTGCCAGAGGTCCGGACAGCAGACCCTCCGATTTGACACACTGGTTCACTGTTGGTGAACCAGGCGAGGCAATCATTTGAGAAACCAAGGCTGTCGAGTCTGCCGATGAGGATGTGGTGATTGACAGAGTCGAAAGCCTTGGCCAGATCAATGAATACGGCTGCACAGTAATGTTTCTTATCGATGGCGGTTAAGATATCGTTTAGGACCTTGAGCGTGGCTGAGGTGCACCCATGACCAGCTCTGAAACCAGATTGCATAGCAGAGAAGGTATGGTGAGATTCGAAATGGTCGGTAATCTGTTTGTTGACTTGGCTTTCGAAGACCTTAGAAAGGCACGGTAGGATAGATATAGGTCTGTAGCAGTTTGGGTCAAGAGTGTCCCCCTTTGAAGAGGGGGATGACCGCAGCTGCTTTCCAATCTTTGGGAATCTCAGACGACACGAAAGAGAGGTTGAACAGGCTAGTAATAGGGGTGGCAACAATTTCGGCAGATAATTTTAGAAAGAAAGGGTCCAGATTGTCTAGCCCGGCTGATTTGTAGGGGTCCAGATTTTGCAGCTCTTTCAGAACATCAGCTGAATGGATTTGGGAGAAGGAGAAATGGGGAAGGCTTGGGCGAGTTGCTGTTGGGGGTGCAGTGCTGTTGACCGGGGTAGGAGTAGCCAGGTGGAAAGCATGGCCAGCCGTAGAAAAATGCTTATTGAAATTCTCAATTATGATGGATTTATCAGTGGTGACAGTGTTTCCTATCTTCAGTGCAGTGGGCAGCTGGGAGGAGGTGTTCTTATTCTCCATGGACTTTACAGTGTCCCAGAAATGTTTTGAGTTAGTGTTGCAGGAAGCAAATTTCTGCTTGAAAAAGCTAGCCTTGGCTTTTCTAACTGCATAACTAGTAGTGAGATGTGAATAGTAGATAACTGTAGTAGTGAATAATGAATAACTAGTAGTGAGATGTGAATAGTAGATAACTGTAGTAGTGAATAATGAATAACTAGTAGTGAGATGTGAATAGTTACTGTAGTAGTTAATAATGAATAACTAGTAGTGAGATGTGAATAGTAGATAACTGTAGTAGTGAATAATTAATAACTAGTAGTGAGATGTGAATAGTAGATAACTAGTAATGAATCATGAATAACTAGTAGTGAGGTGTGAATAGTAGATAACTGTAGTAGTGAATAATGAATAACTAGTAGTGAGATGCAAATAGTAGATAACTGTAGTAGTGAATAATGAATAACTAGTAGTGAGATGTGAATAGTAACTGTAGTAGTGAATAATAACTAGTAGTGAGATGTGAATAGTAGATAACTGTACAAGTTAATAATGAATAACTAGTACTGAGATGTGAATAGTAGATAAATGTAGTAGTGAATAATGAATAAATGGACATAATAAACACAAGGGAACACTAGATGAATGTCTTGACCTTGACATTCAGAACAGTTATGGAGGCCAGTGTGGCTTAACTTGTTGAGTGTAGGGTGTAATATTTTGATGTTTGGATGAAACTGCCTATTTCTCAGGCCCAGAATCTAGAATATGCATATAATTGTCAGATTAGGATAGAAAACACTCTAAAGTTTCCAAAAATGTCAAAATATTGCCTGTGAGTATAACATAACTGATATTGCAGATGAAAACCTGAGGAAAATCCAACTAGGAAGTGCTGTTTTTCCTGAAACCTCTCTGTTCCATTGCATGCCTTCCTTCCATTTAAAGGGATATCAACCATATTCCTTTCCTATGGCTTCCACATGGTCTGAACAGTCTTTAGACATATTTTCAGGCTTTAATTCTGAAAAATGAGCGAGAAAGATCACATTGCGTCAATGGATGGCTGGGAGCCAGCAGCGTTTTGCATGCGCGAGCAGCTTGGAGCACACATTTTCTCTCTCACTCCTATTGAAAAAGCTACGGTCCGGTTGAAATATTATCGATTATATATTGTAAAAACAACCTGAGGATTGATTATAAAAAACGTTTGACATGTTTCTACGAACTTCACGGACACTATTTGGAATTTTCTTCTGCCCCTTCGTGACCGCTCGAGCCTGTGGATTTCTGAACATAACGCACCAACCAAATGGAGGTATTTTGGATATAAAAATAATCTTTATGGAACAAAAGGAACATTTATTGTGTAACTGTGAGTCTCGTGAGTGCAAACATCTGAAGATCAGAGGTAAGCGATTCATTTTATTGCTTTTCTGACTTTCGTGACCAGTCTACTTTGCTGCTAGCTGTTTGTAATGTTTTGTCTGCTGAGAGAGATCTCCTTACATAAACGCTTGGTATGCTTTCGCCAAAAAGCTTTTTTGAAATCTGAGACACCAGGTGGATTAACAACAAGCTAAGCTGTGTTTTGCTATATTGTAACAGGTTTCTTCTGGTGAAAGAGAAGTGGACCAAAATGCAGCATGGTTAGTTTTGTACATCTTTAATAAAGATGAAAATACAACAATCTACAAAACAAGAAACGTGAAAAAACCGAAACAGTCCTATCTGGAGCCACAAACACAAAGACAGGGACAATCACCCATAAGAGACCTAAAGAATATAACTGCCTAAATATGGTTCCCAATCAGAGACAACGATAAACACCTGCCTCTGATTGAGAACCACTCTAGGCAACCATAGACTTACCTAGAGTACTACTCTAACCACAATCCCATTACTACAAACAACCCCAGACAAAACAAACCACATAAATCCCCATGTCACACCCTGGCCTAACCAAAATAATAACGAAAACACAGAATACTAAGGCCAGGGCGTGACATATATTGTGACACTTGTGATTTCATAAAAATAAAATATTTGTAGTAATTGAATTGAATTTGGCGCTCTGCAATTCTGCGGATGTTGACGATAATGATCCCGTTAACGAGATGGGTGCGTCAATACGTTTTTAAGAGTAGCAGGGCCTTAGAAACACATGATGCACAAAGCTCCTGAGATACTATCAACCTGGTGTCATGGCCAGCACCACGCATGCGCGCGGAAGCACACTGCTCACACTGCGTTACAATAACAAGCTCAGGGTTTTGTCTGGCGGAAGACAAGAGCCAAGTCAGTCAAGGCTGTAGAAAAGCCATCGCTGTGTAGCTCTTTCTCAAATCATGCTGCTACAGAACAGTAGCCTTGCCAGTCTAGCGCATCAGAGAGCCACGGCAACCCTCAGCTCAACAACAACTCAAAGCAAACAGGGCCTCATTACCGTACAGCAGACTCAGCCCGGGCTGCGGGATAAGCACCTGTCACTCTCAGAGAGAGAAGGGAAGGACAGTCTAAAGGGATCTGCCGCTTGCTGCTTCGCCAAAGACAAATCCATACCGAATGCATGTCATTGCTTCTTCCATGTTATGCCTCATTAGGCTGATTTTCAGGCAATTCTTGTGTGTGTGGACACACATTGCACTGTGTCAGGAAAAGTGGGCTTAGAGTACACATCAATTCAATTGTCGGGGGATATACTGGTCATCCTCATGCCTCATGCATTTTGAAATGTCAGTAGTGTTACAATCCTGCCTTGTCTAGGAAGCACAAGTACTGGATGAAACAAATAAACAACAGTAAGAATGGTGTTTTTCTTTTCAATGTATCTACTAAATTTCACCAGTATTTGACCAAAAAGCGAAAAACTAAAAAATGTGCTATAGCTAAGTGTGCTGCAAAGGCAGCTTATCCCAATGTTTTATTTCTTGCAAATACCACCTCCCACCTCCCTCCTTATAAAAGCAGAGTACTTTGAAGTCGAACCATCAATAAGACAGAGAGGTGTTTTCTCCTGGTACCTCCCCTGTGTTAAGCCTTAGCATCAGAGAGAGAGAGAGAGAGAGAGAGAGAGAGAGAGAGAAGCTTTGGCTCACGTCTTCTGAGACAGCGTGTCTCCTGAAACGATGCTTTGATCAGTGTTTAATGACTTGCATGTGGCCTCCCCACTGTGGCGCAGAGGCACAGGAACAAAGTGAATGTGCTTCTCCACTTGTGACATCTGTCATTTACTCCTTTAAAACCTTTTATAGGTGGTGAACGGTAATGACTCAGATGAGTTTAGATGTGTTAAGTAATGCATTAGGAGGTAAAAGTGTGTGTGTGTGTGTGTGTGTGTGTGTGTGCGTGCACCGGTGTACGCTTGTGTGCATGCTTGTACGCATGTTCTTGTGTTCACACACTTTACAGTATGGTGTTGCATTGAATAATGTGTAGCCACAAATCCTCACTCTATGCATGATTCCCTGGTTGTCATGGTGAGATGGTGAATGCACCTGGCCATAAGCCCTTTTGTCCATGATGCCATCTGGAAGGTGATTGCAGATGCTCTCTCTCACACAACAGCCCCGTTGCTGCTTAAAATAGGGCTACTGTGGCAATGAATGTTGACTTTTATTGGGATGAATCTTGTTCTGGAGGCAGAGCTGAGCAGTTTCCGTTAGATGGGCCAGCCGCAAAGTCAAAATTGTCTATCTCGTAAAAAAACTATGACATTCATTTAAGGTTGGGGTTAGGCACAAGCTTAACAGTGTGGTTAAGGTTAGGTTTAAGGTTAGGGTTAGGTATAAAATCTGATTTTATGACTTTGTAGTTAGGCCAGGTACTGACAGCAGCAACAACAAAAAAATCAGATATAGGACCTCATTCATCTACCTATAGCTTTACACTGGGTGTTTGCACAGACTCCTATTGCTGCGCTGTGAAGTCGACACATTAAGGCGGTAGTGCGAATATAGCCATTCCCTTCTCAGTACAGCCAGTCTGTTCTGGAGCGGGTTCTAAGCAGTAGGCCTATCTCTGAAAGCTTGTCTCTGCTGCCTGGCCACTGAGACCCTGTCATATACTACTGCTGTATTACTGTGTGGAGGGATGTCATGGTTCTTTGTTACGGGTGGGACAAATGCAATGTGGCGAGTGTACTGTGGTGCACATAGGTAGTTGCAGTCAGTGCTTTCTACTGCTGTGGTGTGCTGCATTGCTGTGGTGTTGAGACACTGAAGCACTGTGATGTTGTGGTGTGCCGCAGCCCAGAGTCATCCTGTAGGGCTGATCCATCCATGGACCCTGAAGGCCAGACATTTATCTCTCTCTGTACACCAGCACTCCCAGTGCCACAGAGCATAACATGAAGACAACCAGCAGCGATATGAGTGGTCTGGGAGTGTACTGGAACATTGTTGTGTTGAATATTCCATCATCACAGGAAGCTCCATGCTGATTATCCGGAAAGTTATCCGGAAAGTTTGTATTGGGAGAATATTGAGAGAGAGGGATTTTGAATAATGAAAAAGAGAGAGCAAGTGAGAAACAGAGCGAAGGAGAGAGAGAGAGAGAGAGAGAGAGAGAGGGAGGGAGAGAGGCACGGAGAGAGAAAGGCACGGAGAGAGAAAGGCACGGAGAGAGAGGCACAGAGAGAGAGGCACAGAGAGAGAGACAGAAAGAGAGAGAGACAATATTGGATATGTAAATAACACTATTTCCTCTCTCAGACATTCTCTCTAAGATATTACAGTTTTTATCTGGCAATAAAAAATGTGTTGAGAATTAGAAACTATAATAAAAGCCCTTTAATTTTTGGGTCGCCGCTGGCTGCCTCATGCAAAAGCTCCCGTTATTTGTTGGGAACGGCTTTGAGAGAAGTACAAACTGAGTTGCAGAAAAGCAATAAAGTGGTGTGTAATGAGGAGAAATCTTTACATTAGCAGCCTGTTGCTCAGATCCCAGTCTCTCTGTCTGCAGCTTGAAGCCAAGCCACTTGGAACAGTGAAGCTCATCTTCTCCAAAAATGAAACACTTTCGAAAAGAAAGACGGTTAATGAGGAGAGGCTGAGCACAGCAGCAGGCCCCAGATCTGGTGGAGATGAAGCTGTGTGTGTGCGTGCGTGCGAGCGCGCATGTGTCTTCTGCCGAAAGTTGAAAACGTCAGGATAATTGGATTTGAAGAAGCGCAGTGTGGTATGTCTGTGTAAAATCAATATGACTGAATGTTCCTGTAATCAGTGTTATTTTTCATGTCAGGAGTAAATTGCTTAAAGCAGTGACATTATCAAAGACAAATGTCCAAGACAATGAAAAACGCCTGGAGGTACAGAACATCAGACATCCTGCACAGGTTTATCTGCTAGTTCTGTCTTACATGACGACTCAATAAAACGTCTTTACTTTATCTGAAACTAGATAGCTAGGAGTGGGACTCTGCACATGCTGTGGTCCTTCGTCCTTTTCTCTTGGATAGGTCATGTAAATATATATACAAAAAACTGATTTGAGGGTCAGGAAGTGTAATTTAGTTCTCTCAATTAGGTTTTTATGTCCTCTTCCCAGATAGTCAGCCAGGCCCTGGGTTTATAGAGTATTGTGCTAGGTACTCAAAGGGCTAATGAGAGAAAGGGCCCAGTGAACAGGCATTTGAAGTTGTAATTTCAGGAGAATGATCCTCAGTAAATGAGTTCTTGTGTAATGAATAGTGTCCCAGGGAGAAATTGAGTTTAAAAGCCTGAGAATTAATCAAATTATGAGTGTGACTGTTAGGGGAAATGTAGGAAATTGAGTGCGGCACTAAGTTGGTGTGCGCGTGTGTCTGCGTGTGCGTGTGGAGGGCAGGCAGCGAGGTGCAGCAGGATTACATGCGTCCCATGCTGCTGTGACTTCCACGTGCACCTCCAGCCCTCCACAGGGAGAAGGACTCCAGCCTGATGAAGTAGAGCAGGAGCACCATTCACCTCCTCTACAGGAAGATGAAACATCTGCTCAAATTACAGGGGACCACAGCAGCCAAGTACACTCATTATTAAACCATGCGCACAAATCACACACGCACACACTCTTAACAACCTACACACACACAGACACACACGTCAGCTCAGCCCCAAGCTACAGTAGTCCTTTTGTGTGAAGCTTTCTCAGAATGACACTGCTACTCACACCATTGCATATCTGCTTAGTGCCTATTGTCCACCAGAATGGCTATATCATCATTGTTCTCTCCCTGTTTTAATCTCCTCTTTTCATGTTCTCTCTCTCTCTCTCTCTCTCTCTCTCTCTCTCTCTCTCTCTCTCTCCAGCACCTGGTCTTTCTGTGTGTTTTCATCCAGGACAGAACCTGGTCATTCCATGGTGATGGTGATCTATTTATGGTTGGAAATGCAATGATGCAGACAGCAGACAGGCAGGCAGGCAGGCAGGCAGGCAGGCAGGCAGGCAGGCAGACAGACAGACAGTGGGGGCAGTGAATACATAGCGGCTGATGACTCAAACAGGGGCCCTCATCATCCTTCCCTCCCGCAAATGACTGAATTCCCTCCGTGACACACACACACACATACATACACACAAACACTGTGAATTCCCTCTGTGACTCCCCACCGTCTCTCAGAGAAGAGAAATGATAGGAGAGGTCACAGCGTCATGTTCTTTGCTAGATTGGAATTTGTTTTGTACATCGTTTGCAGCGGGCGGCTTCTCGCTCGTTCCTCGCTGTTTTTCCGCCGACGTGCGCACTAGAGATGTAAGACCTGGCACTGAAGAGCAGACAGGAATTGCATTAGCAGACAGGTGATTGGTCACCTTGGGTAGACATTAGAGGAGCAGACAGTGCAGCAGCTTCCCAGTCGGTCTAGATGCTGAGCAGAGCATACATACGGTAATGGCCCTGTGTGTGTGTGTGTGTGTGTGTGTGTGTGTGTGTGTGTGTGGGCCCATACCGCACCAGTTTCATCACCTTCAGTAGTCTTATCTGCTGAAGAGGACATTTTCCAACCAATCTGTCTGTATAATTAAAACATGGTGTTCAGCTCTATACAGTCAATCAGCGTGTTTTGACGGGATCAATTTGACCGAGACCAGCCGCAGAATCTTGTTCACGTAATGAGTAGTTATTTGGGTTGCAAGTTAATTTACAAATCAGTAATTCTGTGCAGTCTGACTGCAATGTAGTCACAAACACAGTCAGTGAGTAAGTCAGTCAGTCAGTCAGTGAGGCAGCCAGTCAGCCAGTCAGTATTGAGCCATTTCTGATTGTGTATCTGGGTCTTTCTATAAACTAGGGTACCAGTGAGGAGTTCCTACGCTGGACAACTTGTTACAGATGTTGATAAGTCACTGATAATAATCTGACCATTTTTCCCCATGTCATTACATTAACGTATAAGGGGGATCATAGCTACAGTCGGAAGTTTACATACACTGAGGTTGGAGTCATTAAAACTTGTTTTTCAACCACTCCACAAATTTCTTGCAAACTATAGTTTTGGCAAGTCGGTTAGGACATCTACTTTGTCCATGACACAAGTCATTTTTCCAAAGATTGTTTACAGACAGATTATTTCACTTATAATTCACTGTGTCACAATTCCAGTGGGTCAGAAGTTTACATACACTAAGTTGACTGTGCCTTTAGACAGCTTGGAAAATTCCAGAAAATTATGTCATGGCTTTAGAAGCTTCTGATAGGCTAATTGACATCATTTGACATTAATTGACATAATTTGTACCTGTGAATGTATTTCAAGGCCTACCTTCAAACTCAGTGCCTATTTGCTTTACATCATGTGAAAATCAAAAGAAATCAGCCAAGACTTCAGGAAATGGTTTTTAGACCTCCACATGTCTGGTTCATCCTTGGGAGCAATTTCCAAATGTCCGAATGTACCACGTTCATCTGTACAAACAATAGTACGCAAGTATAAACACCATGGGACCATGCAGCCATCATACTGCTCAGGAAGGAGAGCGTTCTGTCTCCTAGAGATGAACGTACTTGGTTGCGAAAAGTGCAAAACAATCCCAGAACAACAGCAAAGGACCTTGTGAAGATGCTGGAGGAAACAGGTACAAAAGTATCTATATCAACAGTAAAACAAGTCCTATACCAACACAACCTGAATGGCCGCTCAGCAAGGAAGAAGCCTCTGCTCCAAAACCGCCATAAAAAAGCCAGACTACGGTTTGCAACTCCACATGGGGACATGATAGTACTTTTTGGAGAAATGTCCTCTGGTCTGAGGACAAAATACAACTGTTTGGCCATAATGACCATCATTATGTTTGGAAGAAAAGGGGGAGGCTTGCAAGCCAAAGAACACCATCCCAACTGTGAAGCACGGGGGTGGCAGCATCATGTTGTGGGGGTGCTTTGCTGCAGGAGGGACTGGTCCACTTCACAAAATAGATGGCATCATGAGGAAAGAAAATGATGTGGATATATTGAAGCAACATCTCAAGACATCAGTCAGGAAGATAAAGCTTGGTCGCAAATGGGTCTTCCAATTGGACAATGCCCACAAGCATACTTCCAAAGTTGTGACAAAATGGCTTAAGGACAACAAAGTCAAGGTATTGGAGTGGCCATCACAAAGCCCTGACCTCAATCCTATAGAAAATGTGTGGGCAGAACTGAAAAAGCGTGTGTGAGCAAGGAGACCTACAAACCTGACTCAGTTACACCAGCTCTGTCAGGAGGAATGGGCCAAAATTCACCTAATTTATTGTGGGAAGCTTGTGGAAGGCTGCCCGAAACGTTTGATCTAAGTTAAACAATTTGAAGGCAATGCTACCAAATACTAATTGAGTGTATGTAAACTTATGACCCACTGGGAATGTGATGAAAGAAAGTTCTGACATTTCACATTCTTAAAATTAAGTGGTGATCGTAGCTGACCTAAGACAGGGAATTTTAACTGAGATAAAATGTCAGGAATTGTGAAAAACTGAGTTTAAATGTATTTGGCTAAGGTGTATGTAAACTTCCGACTTCAACTGTATATTCAATCAAATTCACGGGTTAATTTAAAATCTATGTTTAACCCTTTCTCATGTTTGGTGTCTTGAACCTTGGATTTGTCCAAAACAGTCAAGTGAGGAACGGCTGTTGTAATAGCGCCTACGATGCAACAAATCCGATATTTCCTCAATTTGGGGCTTGAAAATCCTTGTCATTATTGTAGCCAATTTCTAAGTTGTCCTGTTCCCTCATAATTATCAGTGATTTCCTTTTTGATCTGTTTTTGTGAGAGATGTGGCCACTTTGGTTTGTTTCCCGCCTCTTCAATTGAAGGGTGCAGCGCTACTGTGTTGCGGTAAAACAAACACAAACGTGTGGTTATTATGAGGACGACATCTTATTCTGGCTTCAACTTGTCTTTCCATAACAATCCTTCCAGGACAAAAGGAACCTGGTTTTTAGTTGTTGCTTTCTCATTATAAAAACAGCGATGGTGAGATTCAAATGGTGAGATTAATGCTACCGCTATTCAAGGCTTTATTATGTGTGGCTGTGTCGGCCACACAGGCTACAGGAAATTCACCCCTACATCCATCCAATTTATTTAGTCAGGTCACATTATTCTCACATATTTTAGAATGTAATATTAATTTGAATATCAATGCATTGGTAAGGCACTAAGGCCTAAAAATGCATTGTTTCAAAGTGGTATTGGTTTTTTTTTTTTTGGGGGGTTCTATAATAGGTCATATATGTACAATTATATAAATGAATCAATTGTATACTATTGACGACCTTGAAGTCCTTGAATTGAAGTGCTTGCATTTGACTTGCCAATGTCTGTATGAACCCTGCTTAAAGGATGTATAGTCCTAGACCTATGTTGTTATATAGGTGGAGTTATGGGATAATTTGCATATATTGCTCTAAGTACACATGTGGAACTGCATAAAAGTCTTTCTTAATTTTGTTTCAAACCGTTTTAAAATTGTTATCCCAATGTTTTACACGGAGGGCTTTACATGGAACCCAAAAGAGTTCTACCTGGAACCAAAAAGGATTCTCCTACGGTGACAGCTAAAGAACCCATTTGGAACCCTTTTTTCTAAGAGTGGACCTGCTGTAACCATGTTTCCCAGCTGTGAGACGCAGAGCTGAAGGACAGGCTCATGATATCACATAAGGCTGTGCAGAGCGGTGACGGCTCCACCGTGTCTACCTGACAGCATCACAAAAAGATGATTTACTGTAAAACGCTTCCAACCAGTCTTTAATCTGGGTTCTGTTCTGCTTCATACCGACTGGTTTAAGTGGCACCTTTCAGTGTGTATGTGTGTGCCAGGGTTTCGATGAGCCTGTTGACCGGGAGAGAAAAAATGATCCCATCGCAACATAGTTATCATGTATCGTATTCATCACACGCACACAGCGTGAGCTGAATATCACCTCAGTGAGCTGAATATCACCTGGAGTGAAACGTGCTTTTCATTGTCATTGTGCAACTATTTTAAACGCAATCGCATGTTAAAAACAGTTTTGATGGAAATGTGGAGGCAATTATTTTAGACTTCCTCGTATGCCATTGAAACCAGCATGTCTCTCCTGTTCTGTTGGTTTTCATCTCGACTAGAAGCATAGTTGTTGCATTTTTAGATTCCCCCTCTTTTTAAATTTCTAACAAAGATTTAAATCTCTGTCACGCTAGGGTAGCCTAGTGGTTAGAGTGTTGGACTAGTAACCGGAAGGTTGCAAATTCAAATCCCAAGCTGACAAGGTACAATTCTGTCGTTCTGCCCCTGAACAGGCAGTTAACCCACTGTTCCTAGGCCGTCATTGAAAATAAGAATTTGTTATTAACTGACTTGCCTAGTTAAATAAAGATAAAATAAATAGGCAAGATTTTTTTAAATGACACCCTCTTTCCATGTAGGTGAACTTTATCTAATAGCCGGAGTGTTTGCTAATGATTATAAGCAATTGTTTTGCTAACTTAGTCTGTCTATGAAACTTTTTACATCTCCTCTTTCCAACTGTCCTTTGATGCTGGAGCAGCTAATCTTCTAGATCGGAGGGGTTGTAGAGTGATGCTGGAGCAGCTAATCTTCTAGATCGGCGGGGTTGTAGAGTGATGCTGGAGCAGCTAATCTTCTAGATCGGTGGGGTTGTAGAGTGATGCTGGAGCAGCTAATCTTCTATATGCGGGGTTGTAGAGTGATGCTGGAACAGCTAATCTTCTAGATCGGCGGGGTTGTAGAGTGATGCTGGAGCAGCTAATCTTCTAGATCGGCGGGGTTGTAGAGTGATGCTGGAGCAGCTAATATTCTAGATCGGCGGGGTTGTAGAGTGATGCTGGAGAGGCTAATCTTCTAGATCGGCGGGGTTGTAGAGTGATGCTGGAGCAGCTAATCTTCTAGATCGGCGGGGTTGTAGAGTGATGCTGGAGCAGCTAATCTTCTAGATCGACGGGGTTGTAGAGTGATGCTGGAGCAGCTAATCTTCTAGATCGGCGGGGTTGTAGAGTGATGCTGGAGCAGCTAATCTTCTAGATCGGCGGGGTTGTACAGTGATGCTGGAGCAGCTAATCTTCTAGATGCGGGGTTGTAGAGTGATGCTGGAGCAGCTAATCTTCTAGATCGGCGGGGTTGTAGAGTGATGCTGGGCAGCTAATCTTCTAGATCGACGGGGTTGTAGAGTGATGCTGGAGCAGCTAATCTTCTAGATCGGCGGGGTTGTAGAGTGATGCTGGAGCAGCTAATCTTCTAGATCGGTGGGGTTGTAGAGTGATGCTGGAGCAGCTAATCTTCTATATCGGCGGGGTTGTAGAGTGATGCTGGAACAGCTAATCTTCTAGATCGGCGGGGTTGTAGAATGATGCTGGAGCAGCTAATCTTCTATATCGGCGGGGTTGTAAAGTGATGCTGGAGAAGCTAATCTTCTAGATCGGCGGGGTTGTAGAGTGATGCTGGAACAGCTAATCTTCTAGATCGGCGGGGTTGTAGAGTGATGCTGGAGCAGCTAATCTTCTAGATCTGCTGGGTTGTAGAGTGATGCTGGAGCAGCTAATCTTCTAGTTTCGCAGGGTTGTAGAGTGATGCTAGAAAGGCTAATCTTCTAGTTCCGCAGGGTTGTAGAGTGATGCTGGAGCAGCTAATCTTCTAGTTCCGCAGGGTTGTAGAGTGATGCTGGAACAGCTAATCTTCTAGATCGGCGGGGTTGTAGAGTGATGCTGGAGCAGCTAATCTTCTATATCGGCGGGGTTGTAGAGTGATGCTGGAACAGCTAATCTTCTAGATCGGCGGGGTTGTAGAGTGATGCTGGAGCAGCTAATCTTCTAGATCGGCGGGGTTGTAGAGTGATGCTGGAGCAGCTAATCTTCTAGATCGGCGGGGTTGTAGAGTGATGCTGGAGAAGCTAATCTTCTAGATCGGCGGGGTTGTAGAGTGATGCTGGAGCAGCTAATCTTCTAGATCGACGGGGTTGTAGAGTGATGCTGGAGCAGCTAATCTTCTAGATCGGCGGGGTTGTAGAGTGATGCTGGAGCAGCTAATCTTCTAGATCGGGGTTGTAGAGTGATGCTGGATCAGCTAATCTTCTAGATCGGCGGGGTTGTAGAGTGATGCTGGAGCAGCTAATCTTCTAGATCGGGGTTGTACAGTGATGCTGGAGCAGCTAATCTTCTAGATCGGCGGGGTTGTAGAGTGATGCTGGAGCAGCTAATCTTCTAGATGCGGGGTTGTAGAGTGATGCTGGAGCAGCTAATCTTCTAGATCGACGGGGTTGTAGAGTGATGCTGGAGCAGCTAATCTTCTAGATCGGCGTGGTTGTAGAGTGATGCTGGAGCAGCTAATCTTCTAGATCGGTGGGGTTGTAGAGTGATGCTGGAGCAGCTAATCTTCTAGATCGGCGGGGTTGTACAGTGATGCTGGAGCAGCTAATCTTCTAGATCGGCGGGGTTGTAGAATGATGCTGGAGCAGCTAATCTTCTATATCGGCGGGGTTGTAAAGTGATGCTGGAGAAGCTAATCTTCTAGATCGGCGGGGTTGTAGAGTGATGCTGGAACAGCTAATCTTCTAGATCGGCGGGGTTGTAGAGTGATGCTGGAGCAGCTAATCTTCTAGATCTGCTGGGTTGTAGAGTGATGCTGGAGCAGCTAATCTTCTAGTTTCGCAGGGTTGTAGAGTGATGCTAGAAAGGCTAATCTTCTAGTTCCGCAGGGTTGTACAGTGATGCTGGAGCAGCTAATCTTCTAGATCGGCGGGGTTGTAGAATGATGCTGGAGCAGCTAATCTTCTAGTACCGCAGGGTTGTAGAGTGATGCTGGAGCAGCTGATCTTCTAGTTCCGCAGGGTTGTAGAGTGATGCTGGAGCATTATATACTAATCAATGCTGATCAGACCCGGTCTTGGCTATGCTTCCCTAGGCTGGGGCGGCAGTCAGCCTAGTGGTTAGAGCGTTGGACTAGTAACCGAACGGTTGCAAGATTGAATCCCTGAGCTGACAAGGTAAAAAAAACAGTTAACCCACTGTTCCTAGTCCGTCATTGAAAATAAGAATTTGTTCTTAACTGATTTGCCTAGTTAAATAAAGGTAAAATAAATAGGCAAGATTTTTTTTAAATGACACCCTCCTATCCCCGTATAGAAGAATAGTAGCCTAAACTATACCGTGTTGGCCAGCAATGGACTTCTATGAACGCCCATGTGGTAGTCTACTGTTTGGAACACAGGCAATTCATTTCTGTTAATACATGTATTAATTACAGAAATGTACCATTCTCATTCTCGGAATGGAAACGTTGTTTGCAAAGTTCATAATCTGCTATACTTGTGAGAAACAAGTTTAGGTTTATTTCATACCGTCTTTTACACGCACCATGTGAGAATTGAGCGCGTGTCTGGGTTCTCTGTCTTGTTAATGTAGACAGAGCGTCTGGGTTCTCTGTCCTGTTAATGTAGACAGAGGGTCTGGGTTCTCTGTCTTGTTAATGTAGACAGAGGGTCTGGGTTCTCTGTCCTGTTAATGTAGACAGAGGGTCTGGGTTCTCTGTCCTGTTAATGTAGACAGAGCGTCTGGGTTCTCTGTCCTGTTAATGTAGACAGAGGGTCTGGGTTCTCTGTCCTGTTAATGTAGACAGAGGGTCTGGGTTCTCTGTCCTGTTAATGTAGACAGAGGGTCTGGGTTCTCTGTCCTGTTAATGTAGACAGAGGGTCTGGGTTCTCTGTCCTGTTAATGTAGACAGAGGGTCTGGGTTCTCTGTCCTGTTAATGTAGACAGAGGGTCTGGGTTCTCTGTCCTGTTAATGTAGACAGAGGGTCTGGGTTCTCTGTCCTGTTAATGTAGACAGAGCGTCTGGGTTCTCTGTCCTGTTAATGTAGACAGAGCGTCTGGGTTCTCTGTCCTGTTAATGTAGACAGAGGGTCTGGGTTCTCTTTCATGTTAATGTAGACAGAGAGCCGTGAGCATGAGCACGCATAGAAGTACCTGGCCTGCTTCTAGCATTTTTTCTTCACCTCACACAGTAAGTCAACAAAGTAAATTTTTTTTGTTTCAGCCATTCAAATGATCAAGTCAAATCCAATTTTATTGGTCACCTACACATATTTAGCAGATGATATTACGGGTGTAGCGCAATGCTTGTGTTCCCAACTCCAACAGTGCAGTAGTATCTAACAATTCACAACAATACACAAATGATAAAAAGTTAAAAGAATAGAGTGAAAAAATATATAAATATTAGGACAAGCAATGTCAAAGGCATTGAATAGAATACAGTATATAGATATGAGCTGAGTAAAGCAGCATGTAAACATTATTGAAGTGACTAGTGTTCCATTATTAAAGTGGCCAGGGATTTCATGTCAATGTATGTAGGGCAGCAGCCTCTAAGGTACAGGGATGAGTAACCAGGTGGTCGCTGGCTAGTGATGGATATTTAACAGTCTGATGGCCTTGAGATAGAAGCTGTTTTCAGTCTCTCTGTCCCAGCTTTGATGCACCTGTACTGACCTCACATTCTGGACGATAGCAGGGTGAACAGGCCGTGGCTCGGCTGGTTGATGTCCTTGATGATCTTTTTGGGTCTTCCTGTGACATTGGGTGCTGTAGGTGTCCTTGAGGGCAGGCAGTGTGCCCCCGGTGATGCGTTGGGCTGACCACACCACCCTCTGGAGAGCCCTGCGGTTGCGGACGGTGCAGTTGCCGTACCAGACGGTGATACAGCCCGACAGGATGCTCTCAATTGTACTGGGGCCCCTGTGTTGAGGATCAGCGAAGTGTAAGTGTTGTTTCCTACCTTCACCACCTGGGGGCGGCCCATCAGGAAGTCCAGGACACAGTTGCACAGGGTGGGGTTCAGACCAAGGGCCCTGAGCTTAATGAGGAGCTTGGAGGGTACTATGGGGTTGAAGGCTGAGCTGTAGTCAATGAACAGAATTATGACGTAGGTATTCCTCTTGTCTAGATGGGATAGGGCAGTGTGCAGTGCGATGGCGATTGCATCGTCTGTGGATCTATTGGGGCGGTAAGCAAATTGAAATGGGTCTAGGGTGTCAGGTGCGGTAGAAGTGATATGATCATTAACCAGCCTCTCAAACCACTTCATGATGACAGAAGTGACTGCTACGGGGCTATAATAATTTAGTTCAGTTACCTTTGCTTTTTTGGGTACAGGAACAATGATGGATATATTTAAACAAGTGGGGACAGCGGACTGGGATAGGGAGAGATTGAATATGTCCGTAAACACTGAGGACGCGGCTAGTCTGGTCTGGCAGCCTTGCAAGGGTTAACGAGCTTGAATGTCTTTACTCACGTCGGCCACGAAGAATGTGAGCCCACAGTTCTTGTAAGCGGGCCGGTTGGTGGCACTGTGTTATCCTCAAAGCGGGTGATGAAGGTGTTTAGCTTGTCTGGAAGCAAGACGTCGGTGTCCATGACTCCAGGCTGGTTTTCTCTTTGTAATCCGTGATTGTCTGTAGACCCTGCCATAAATGTCTCCTGTCTGAGCCATTGAATTGCAACTCCACTTTGTCTCTGCACTGACATTTTGCCTGTTTGATTGCCTTGCGGAGGGAATAACTACACTGTTTGTATTCAACCATATTCCCAGTCACCTTGCCATGATTAAATTCGGTGGTTTGCACTTTCAGTTTTGCACTAATGCTGCCATCTATCCACAGTTTCTGGTTTGGGTAGGTTTTAATAGTCACCGGGGGAACAACATCCCCTATACACTTCCTAATTAACTGAATCACCGTGTCCGTGACATTGTTAATGTTATTCTCAGAGGCTACCTAGAAAATATCCCAGTCTGCGTGATCAAAACAATCTTGAAGCATGGATTCCGGTCAGACCAGCGTTGACTAGACCTTAGCACTGTTACTTCCTGTTTGAGTTTCTTCCTAGAGGAAGGGAGGAGAAAAATGGAGTTGTGATCTGATTTGCCAAAGTGGGGGGGGGTAGCAGTGATCATGTGTTTTAGTAGCGCGGTGTACTAGAACTTCAGTAGCATTTTCCTCAAATTTGCTTTGTTAAAATCCCAAGCTACAATAAATGTGGCCTCAGGATATGTGGTTTCCAGTTTGCACAAAGTCCAGTGGAGATCCATGAGGGCTGTCGTGGTATCGGCTTGAGGGGGAATATACACGGCTGTAACTATAACCGAAGAGAATTATCTTGGGAGGTAATACGGTCAACATTTGATTGTGAGGTTTTCTTGGTCGGATGAACAAAAGGACTTGAGTTTCTGTACGCTCTCACAATCACACCATGAGTAGTTAATCATGAAACATACACCACTGCCTTTCTTCTTCCCGGAGAGTTCTTTATTTCTGTCTGCACGATGTGCTGAGAACCCAGCTGGCTGTATGGACTGGGACAGTATATCCGGACAGAGCCATGATTCCGTGAAACAGAGTAAGTTACAGTCCCTAATGTCTCTCTGGAAGGAGATCCTTGCCCTGAGCTCGTCTACTTTATTGTTCAGAGACTGAACATTGGCGAGTAATATACTCGGAAGCGGTGGTGGTGTCCCCGCCTCCTGAGTCAGACTAGATGTCCACTCCGAATACCTCTTCTCGGCCCGCAGCATCTTGGATCAGCCTCTGGGATAAGTTCAATTGCCCTGGGGGAACGAACAAAGGATCCAATTCAGGAAAGTAATATCCCTCATCGTAATGCTGTTGAGTTACCGCCTATTCGATATCCAAAAGTTATTTCCGGCTGTATGCAATAACACAAAGCACGTTGTGGTGCAAAAAAAATGTAAGAAATAACACAAAAAAACGAAATACTGCAAAGTTGCTTTGGAGCTAGAAGCAGAGCTGCAATGTCTGACGGCGCCATGTAATAGTTCCTCACAGTATTATAATACTTCCTCACAGTATTCCTCCAAGTCATTTCTCCAACGCTTTCCCCCTCAATAATCAGCATTGCTGAGAAGTAAGCTATGGCTCTGTTGCGTGTATTTATTTATATTTGAATGATTGTCAATTTCATCTTCATACTATAGCATAGCTGTCCCCTTCATACTTTCCTTGTCCGTTCATTATCTTATAGCCTACTTTCGTGAAAGCCTAAGTTAGGCCTAGGTTTGTTAATGTTTTAAGGAAAGGAGAAATATTTGCTCTTTTACAGTATATGACATTCGCTGTTAGCTTTGATTGACGGGTGCTTTTACAGGGGCATACATGTGTGAGTTCACTGATTCTCTCTATAGGCCTATATGTCCATTCAGAAAGTTTCCTAAAGTAGCCTGTCTGGACTCCATCTCTTTAATAACAGTCAAATGCTCCTGTCATGATTTAATCTTGTATAAGGCCTATTTTCTTCGGCTACATTATTTCTCAAATTATGGCATCCTCTCTTTGAAGAACATATCCCAATACCATCGAATGACCACTTATGCAGCTATTTGGGGAAAAGTGGGAGAAAACCCTTTGGACTTCATTTGAATGAATGGTTTTGTGCGTCGAATTAGGATCATATGCAGAAAAGCCAACAGACAAGGACAGGGTATGCATATATCTTTATGGTGACTCCATTAATGTTGTGTCAATACGAAAATGTGACAGATCCACTCCAACTTGGCATTTCTTCATTTGTTGGATAATATTTGTGAGTGATAACCTGAATAATAAGGAAATTACTTGATAATAACGAAGTGTAATGTCTTGTTTAGCCCTGAATGGTTATTTTGGTGACCGTGTATATTGCCTGGCCAATTACCGTAACCTCAAATTCCAAGACCATCACAGCTGCTGCCTATATATGCTTCTAGTAGTGGCAGTCATTCAGTGTAACAAACATCAGATAGTAAATTAGCCCATGATGCTAAGTGAAGTCTGTGCCACTGAGAACCCCGCAGCCTGCCTTGGGAGCTGGAGCAGTTTGGTGGGGATTTTTACTTCTCTCTGTCTCTCTGTCTCTCTGTCTCTCTCTCTATCTCTCTCTCTCTGTCTCTGTCTCTGTCTATCTCTCTCTCTCCCTTTCTCTCTCTCGTAAATATGTGCCAGTGAAAACTTAACCCATAACCTCTCTCCCTCCAGAGAGAGCGGAGCGAACTCGACGGCCACTACCAGGGTCTTCACTGCACTCTGATGATCAAACATTTGAATAGGGAGAGTGAAATATCTTCCCATGTTCGTTTCTTTCCTGGCATAGAATGGAAAGAGAGAGAGGGAAGGGGCTGTAGGCACGGAGTCACACAGTATCCATAGTGGAATGGAAAGAGAGAGAGGGAAGGGGCTGTAGGCACGGAGTCACACAGTATCCATAGTGAACGAGAAGGAGACGAGAGACAGAACTGGATGCCAAATCCACACAGACATTCATTTGCAGCGCCACATGGGACTGGTAGTGATGATGAGAGAGAGAGAGACAGATTACTACTGAGTCACAGTTGGTGACCAGAGAAAGTCAGAATACCTAACAACCTTCTCAAATGGGTTGTTAAATGTCAGTTCTATATTATCACTGCAGATATCTATTGAAAATCACATCGTCTGCCATCATTACACGAAGAACCGTTCTCATTGTTAGAATACAGAGACCTAAAAGTACTCCCAAATGAATCTGTGTGTTAGCGCATGTAAGTTATAAAACAACTCCTGCAATACCTGCGTGTTCCTCTGCTGAGCGAGAGAGCAGCATTCTCAGCATGTGTAATTAAGTAGCACATTGTGCAGTGAGTCTGTGGCCCTAGACCCCGAGCTGTCTGGGCAGAGCCTGTACAGTAATTGGTAAATTTACTGGAATCAATGTGCAGGGAGCGCAGCCCGGCAGACTGCCAGTCTCAGCAGGCTCTAAGAACAGAGGGAAGAAGAAGAGAAAGAGTAGAGAGGAGGAGGAGAGAGATAACAGAAAGGAAATGGAGGAACCACAGAATAAGGAGGAGAGGAGGAGGAGAGAAAACAGACAAGGTGAAGGAGAAGAAAATGCAACAGAACAGGACAGGACAGAACAGAACAGATGAAAAGAAGAGGACAGAACAGAACAGATGAATAGGACAGGACAGAACAGAACAGGACAGAACAGAACAGGAGAGGTGAACAAAACAGGACAGAACAGAACAGATGGACAGAACATGACAGAACAGAACAGATGGACAGAACAGGACAGAACAGAACAGATGAATAGGACAGAACAGAACAGGACAGATTAACAGAACAGGACAGAACAGGACAGGACAGATTAACAGAACACGACAGAATGGAACAGATTAACAGAACACGACAGAACAGAACAGATGAACAGAACAGATGAACAGAATAAGTACAGGACCGGAGAGGAGAGGGAAAACCAAACAACATTTTGGTTTCAGAGAGCGAGGAAGAGTACACTGTACAGTACAGGATTAGAAGGAACAGATCAGTGGAGAGAAGAAAAAACAGAACAGAACAGAATAAGCAGAGGAGACTGTTTAGAGAGAGAGGGAGGACTCCGGAGATGGATAGAGTGACATGTTTAACTCTATGGAGAGTACACTAACACAGGGTTAGTCTGGTCTGAGTAGTATGTCTTCCTTTTATTTTGATTCGAGCCATACCCCACAGGACCTGTCAAGCCTTGATCCACTGCTGAGGTCAGATTTACAGAGGCAAGGTCACTGTACTGTTTATTGATCAGCCTTTCTGTCTGTCTAGCTACAGTATCTGTCTGGAGAATATAAGAGATTTCTAAGTATGCTCAACTGTGTGGATTTGACTTACTTTCCACCTTGATTGTGTTTTACAGCATTGGTTGGTGGGAAAAGTGTATATTTTCAAAGCATTAGGGCTTATTTCTCCATAAGGTTTTAGTTTGAATACACATAGGGCATAGAGGAAAAGAACCATTTGCGTTTACCCACAAAGTTCTCTTACCGAATACGGTTGCAAAACTAACTTCCTGTATCGTGCGTGTCGGAAAACATCTGGAATGTTGGGGAAAGGTATTTAAGAATCAGCCTTTAAAGCAGGAACTTAATCAATAGCCTCCTACCTAACTTTACCTTGAAGTAGTGTTTCTTTCAGATGTATTTTTCAAGTGGCTCACCGCCAAGGCTGCAAGGACATTGAAGGACAAAACCCAGACCAAAAGGAACAGTCTCACAGTTCACAATGAGTCCAGGACAACCCTGAACAAGAACAACCCTGACCATGAATTCAACCTCTTTGCAGAAAACAACACTCTTCAGATTTTCAGAGGCTAGGTCGATTAGCTAGCTCAATGCATACTGATGTTCTATTCTGGATAGACCTGGAGAGAAGAAAACGTTGTACTCTGGAGTTATTCCTGGCACGATACTAACCTAGAAAAACATAGTATAGATACCCATTATACAGTCTACAAGAAAATATTTAAAGCAGGTGAAAGGATATGAACAGATGCACAGTGCTTAGGGCGGCGGCCTGTTTAGTTCGTATTTGTGCGTATTTGTTCACTTTGTGTGTATGTGTGTGTCTGTTTGCATGCACACACGCATTTTTGTGTGTGTGTGTCTGTGTCATAGCTTTCAAAGCCTGGGAGTCTGAGAAGGAGAAGTCATGAAATATTGGTAGCCAGCTCCAACACCTCTTGACCTGCCCTTTATGAGGTGTGGATCAGAAGATGAGTTCCCTGTCTGTCTTCGTGTGTGTGAAACCCTGGGGTCATTTAGACATTTAACAGGCGTGGACCTAGTGTCTTCAGGTGGCAATGAAATAGGAATTATAGAACAATGTAAATTAAACTTGCACTCCTTTAAAGATTGGGATTACCTCTTGGCTTGGCAATTATTTTGCGCTGTGTTTCCTGTGTCAGCTTGAGAGAGATGTAAATTACTCAAAGTGCAGGGTTTCGCAGGGTCACAGTTGTGACTGTAATGATACCAGCCTCTTAGGCTCTACCTGAGTAGTTAGAATATATTCTTTGTGCTGAAAACAAGCTGGCGTGGATGTGTGAAAACAGACACAGTTATCCCTCACAAACTGTAGTATCCTTTACTCTCATGTGGGTGAAGTGACTTCATAAAGTATCCTCAGTTTATCGAACAGTTGTCATGGCAACATTACATTAAAAAAGGAAAGAAAAGTCTGAAATGTATTTTATGCTAATTAGTAGCATCAGTTGACTTTTAGAAGTCAACACTGTCCTTGTTTTTTCATCACAAGGTTTATCAGATGTGCTCTCTAAATCTCACATCTGTCCCTAATAGAGAATGGAACTCTAAGCAGTAAACACACATTTTTATTTTCAACCTCAAGCTTCATTTTACATTGGAGTTTATTTTCAATTATCCAACTGTTTCCCTATCCTTCTTACCTCTGATTAGTAAAGTGAGGAGACTGTAATAACTGTGTCTCAAAAAGACATGCTCCGTTAGATTTTAGATAATGTCCAACTGTAAAATAACTGGATTATGTCCAACTGTAAAATAACTGGATTATGTCCAACTGTAAAATAACTGGATTATGTCCAGTAGTAATGTTACTGGATTATGTCCAACTGTAAAATAACTGGATTATGTCCAGCTGTAAAGTAACTGGATTACGTCCAACTGTAAAATAACTGGATTATGTCCAACTAAAATAACTGGATTATGTCCAGTTGTAAAGTAACTGGATTATGTCCAACTGTAAAATAACTGGAGTATGCCCAGCTGTAAAGTAACTGGAATATGTCCAGTTGTAAAGTAACTGGATTATGTCCAGCTGTCAAATAACTGGATTATGTCCAGCTGTAAAGTAACTGGATTGTGTCCAGTTGTAAAGTAACTGGATTATGTCCAGCTGTAAAGTAACTGGATTATGTCCAGTTGTAAAGTAACTGGATTATGTCCAGCTGTAAAGTAACTGGATTATGCCCAGCTGTAAAGTAACTGGATTATGCCCAGCTGTGAAGTAACTGGATTATGTCCAGCTGTAAAGTAACTGGATTATGTCCAGCTGTAAAATAACTGGATTATGTCCAGCTGTAAAGTAACTGGATTATGTCCAGCTGTAAAGTAATTGGATTATGCCCAGCTGTAAAGTAACTGGATTATGCCCAGCTGTAAAATAACTGGTTTATGTCCAGCTGTAAAGTAACTGGATTATGTCCAGCTGTAAAGTAACTGGATTATGTCCAGCTGTAAAGTAACTGGATTATGTCCAGCTGTAAAGTGAATGGATTATGTCCAGCTGTAAAGTAACTGGTTTATGTCCAGCTGTAAAGTAACTGGATTATGTCCAGCTGTAAAGTAACTGGATTATGTCCAGCTGTAAAGTAACTGGTTTATGTCCAGCTGTAAAGTAACTGGATTATGTCCAACTGTAAAATAACTGGATTATGTCCAGTTGTAAAGTAACTGGATTAAGTCCAACTGTAAAATAACTGGATTATGTCCAGTTGTAAAGTAACTGGATTATGTCCAACTGTAAAATAACTGGATTATGTCCAACTGTAAAATAACTGGATTATGTCCAGTAGTAATGTTACTGGATTATGTCCAACTGTAAAATAACTGGATTATGTCCAGCTGTAAAGTAACTGGATTATGTCCAGCTGTAAAGTAACTGGATTATGTCCAGCTGTAAAGTAACTGGATTATGTCCAGCTGTAAAGTAACTGGATTATGTCCAGCTGTAAAGTGAATGGACTATGTCCAGCTGTAAAGTAACTGGTTTATGTCCAGCTGTAAAGTGAATGGACTATGTCCAGCTGTAAAGTAACTGGATTATGTCCAGCTGTAAAGTAACTGGATTATGTCCAGCGGAGGCTGATTAGCTCTAAAATACCACGTCATTCAAGAATTGAATTTCTCCTATATGATCATGATCGCTCTCTTCATATATCTACATGGCTTTTTAAAGTTATTCAAAAACACATCTTCATTGTGGTGTGTCTCTTTAAATTACTATTGCTCCTCTATCTCCAAATCCCTTATTTTGATGTGTGCCTCATGGGCTGCATTTACACAGGCAACCCAATTATGATCTTTTCACATCCAATCTTTCTGAGAGCTGATTTGATTGGTCAAAAGGCCAATTAGTGGAAAAATATCACAAATGGGCTGCCTGTGTAAACACAGCCATATCGCCTTCAGCCAACAGTAAACCACTCCAATACGACTCTCATGAGGAACATCTGTTGATTTACCATTCAGGAGTGTGTTTGTTCTCAGAGCTAACATATGCATGTGCTATCAGGATCTCTGAGATGAGATAATAGCATTACAGAATGCCTCTATTGTCTTGTTCAGTTGAGGGGAAACGTTTTGAAATGCCGTGAAACAGGGAAGTACTATCTGAAGAGATTTTACTACTGCGTGCCCTACTGAACATAACCAAGGTCTAGTTGTAGCCCTGTAGCTCAAATTGCTCGTAATAGCCATGCAGCTACCCATAGGGCATTATCCCACTGCTACTAGGGGAGAGAAGAGAAACACCTCAATTACTCCTCAGGGAATCGAACATAAAAGACGCATTGACAAATGAGAAGTGTTGAAGTGGATCGTTATGACTCTGGTGTCCTGTCTGTTTCCAAAAGCTGCTGAAAAGTTAGCTCTTCTAAGGCAAAGTACTATAGGGGTCCATTTGTGAGGGATCCATTTGGTGAGGGGTCCATTTGAACCACAATAACCACATTTCCACCTACATGCCATGATACTTCAGCATCTCTTGAGAAATAAAATGATGCAGGGCCTCGGAAGGGCCACTTTTCAGCAGCTTTTGGAAACAGACAGGACACATAATGGTCCTCTTTTAACCCATTTGTCAATGGGTCTTTTTCGGTAGATACCCTGTGGAGTAACTGCAGTGTTCCTCTTCTCTCTCATTTCTATGATCAGAAAAGACACTGTAAATGCACAGATTTTTTTCAGGGCTTGGCAGTTAGCCACTTTGGCGTAACGACGACTCCTAAATCCTCAAAGGATATCAAACCTGGAAGGGAAACATTTTGCCTGCCCTGCGATGACTAATATGATCATACACACCTTTTATCATATCAGATTTATCATATCAGGTGTGTGTGTGTGTGTGTGTGTGTGTGTGTGTGTGTGTGTGTGTGTGTGTGTGAGAGAGAGAGAGAGAGAGAGAGAGAGTGAGCGAGAAGGAGAGATTACGAAGCCCTATCTGCGCCACGGTGCTTTTAAAAGTAGAATTTCATAAAAGCTTGTTCTTCCCCCTCCGGTTATGACTTCAAATAAAATTAAAGTTTATTGGTCACGTACACAGTTTTGCAGATGTTATCGCCATTGCAGCAAACTGCGTATGTTTCTAGCTCCAACAATGCAGCAATATCTAGCAATACAATAACAATGCTCACATAATCCAAAAGTAAAATAAAAGAACAAGAAATTAAGACATCAGATTGAGTAATGTTAGAGTTAGGAATGTAAATAAATATTGATTTATTTTTACTATTTTCTACATTGTAGAATAATAGTGAAGAAGACATCAAAACTATGAAATAACACACATGGAATCATGTACTAACCAGAAAAAGTGTTTATTAAATATATTTAGATTTTAGATTTTTCAAAGTAGCCACCCTTTGCCTTGATGACAGCTTTGCACACTTGGCATTCTCTCAAACATCTTCACCTGGAATGCTTTTCCAACAGTCTTGTGCTGAGCACTTGTTGGCTGCTTTTCCTTCACTCTGCAGTCCAACTCATCCCAAACCATCTCAATTTGGTTGAGGTTGGGTGATTGTGGAGGCCAGGTCATCTGATGCAGCATTCCATCACTGTCCTTCTTGGTCAAATAGAGGTGTGTTGGGTCATTGTCCTGTTGAAAAACCTATGATAATCCCACTAAGCGCAAACCAGATGGGATGGCGTATAACTGCAGAATGCTGTGGTAGCCATGCTGGTTAAGTGTGCCTTGAATTCTAAATAAATCACTTACAGTGTCACCAGCAACGCACCCCCACACCATCACCCCACCTCCTCCATGCTTCACGGTGGGGTGGGTACCACACATGCAGAGATCATCCATTCATCTACTCTGCGTCTCACAAACACACGGGGGTTGGAACCAAAAATCTCACATTTGGACTCATCAGACCAAAGGACAAATTTCCACCGGTCTAATGTCTATTGCTCGTGTTTCTTGGCCTACGCAAGTCTCCTCTTCTTATTGGTGTCCTTCAGTAGTGGTTTCTTTTCAGCAAACCAACCATGAAGGCCTGATTCACATAGTCTCCTCTGAACAGTTGATGTTGAGATAGATGTATCTATTACTTGAACTCTGTGAAGCAGTTATTTTTGCTGCAATTTCTGAGGCTGGTGACTCTAATGAATGTATCCTCTGCAGCAGAGGTAACTCAGCTTCTTCCTTTCCTGTGGCGGTCCTCATGAGAGCCAGTTTCATCATAGAGCGAGATGTTTTTTTGTGGCTGCACAGAGTTCTTGAAATGTTCCATATTGACTGACCTTCATGTCTTAAAGTAATGATGGACTGTTGTTTCTCTTTGCTTGGTCTTTTACCAAATCTTCTGTGTACCAACCCTACCTTGTCACAGCACAACTGATTGGCTCAAACGCATTAAGAGGGAAAGGAATTCAACAAATTAACTTTTAACAAGGCACACCTATTAATTGAAATGCATTCCAGGTGACCACCTCATGAAGCTGGTTGAGAGAATGCCAATAGTGTGTAAAGCTGTCATCAAGGAAAAGGATGGCTACTTTGAAGAATCTCAAATATAAAATATATTTTGATTTGTTTTTTGGTTACACTTTTTTGGTTACTACATGAATCCATATGTGTTATTTCATAGTTTTGATGTCTTCACTATTATTCTACAATGTAGAAAATAGTAAAAAGAAAGAAAATCACATAGGAGTGTCCAAACGTTTGACTGGTACTGTATGTATGTGAATTGTGTGTAGAGACAGTAAGGACAGTATATGAATAGAACAGGTGTGTACAGTCATGGCCAAAAGTTTTGAGAATGACACAAATATTAATTTCCACAAAGTGTGCTGCTTCAGTGTCTCAGACATTTTTGTCAGACGTTACTATGGAATAGTGAAGTATAATTACAAGCATTTGATAAGTGTCAAAGGCTTTTATTGACAATTACGTGAAGTTGATGCAAAGAGTCCATTTTTGCAGTGTTGGCCCTTCTTTTTCAAGACCTCTGCAATCCGCCCTGGCATGCTGTCAATTAACTTCTGGGCCACATCTTGACTGATGGCAGCCCATTCTTGCATAATCAATGCTTGGAGTTTGTCAGAATTTGTGGGTTTTGAGGATTGACCACAAGTTCTCAATGGGATTAAGGTCTGGGGAGTTTCCTGACCATGGACCCAAAATATTGATGTTTTGTTCCCCGAGCCACTTAGTTATTACTTTTGCCTTGTGGCAAGGTGCTCCATCATGCTGGAAAAGGCATTGTTCGTCACCAAACTGTTCCGGGATCATTGGGAGAAATTGCTCTCGGAGGATGTGTTGGTACCATTCTTTATTCATGGCTGTGTCCATAGGCAAAATTGTGAGTGAGCCCTCTCCCTTGGCTGAGAAGCAACCCCACACATGAATGGTCTCAGGATGCTTTACTGTTGGCATGACACAGGACTGATGATAGCGCTCACCTTGTCTTCTCTGGACAAGTCTTTTTCCGAATGCCCCAAGCAATCGGAAAGGGGATTCATCAGAGAAAATTACTTTACCGCAGTCCTCAGCAGTCCAATCCCTGTACCTTTTGCAGAATATCAGTCTGTCCCTGATGTTTTTCCTGGAGAGAAGTGGCTTCTTTGCTGCCCTTCTTGACACCAGGCCATCCTCCAAAAGTCTTTGCCTCACTGTGCGGGCAGATGCACTCACACTTGCCTGCTGCCATTCCTGAGCAAGCTCTGTACTGGTGGTGCCCCGATCCCGCAGCTGAATCAACTTTAGGAGATGGTCCTGGCGCTTGCTGGACTTTCTTGGGCATCCTGAAGTCTTCTTCACAACAATTGAACCGCTCTCCTTGAAGTTCTTGATGATCCGATAAATGGATGATTTAGGTGCAATCTTACTGGCAGCAATATCCTTGCCTGTGAAGCCCTTTTTGTGCAAAGCAATGATGATGGCACGTGTTTCTTTGCAGGTAACCATGGTTGACAGAGGAAGAACAATAATTCCAAGCACCACCCTCCTTTTTAAGCTTCCAGTCTGTTATTCGAACTCAATCAGCATGACAGAGCCTTGTCCTCGTCAACACTCACACCTGTGTTAACGAGAGAATCACTGACATGATGTCAGCTGGTCCTTTTGTGGCAGGGCTGAAATGCAGTGGAAATGTTTTTTTTGGGATTCAGATCATTTGCATGGCAAAGAGAGACTTTGCAATTAATTGCAATTCATCTGATCACTCTTCTGGAGTATATGCAAATTGCCATCATACGAACTGAGGCAGCAAACTTTGTGAAAATTAATATTTGTGTAATTCTCAAAACTTTTGGCCACGACTGTACAGCAGTAGTTATATAGGATGAGCCTTGACTAGGATACAGTATATTCATATGAAGTTTGTAAAACAGTTTGTAAACGTTATTAAAGTAACCAGTGTTCAATGACATTAGATGAATGTACAGCAAAAAACATTGACTGTATTTGTGTTTGCAGCAAGCTCCCTGCTAAAGTTCAGGTTAAAGGCAATTATTTCTCTGAACCTTCAAGGCAACCTTCAAAATTCACAGAAAGCAAACAGAAAGCAGAACAAAGCTTAGGGTATCTGAATTATTACTAGCTTTTGTTGCACTGGGAAGCACTTTAGAGAGCAATTTGAAGTCACTTCAGGCTCGCTCATGCATACATTATTTTTGACAGTTGAATTCCAATGTCATTCATATAGAAGAAAACATTTAAAAATATTAGAATCAGCACATGTTCCACTGTTGATGGAGTGAAGGGAGAATGAATAGAAATGATGGTCAGTTAAATTATCAGGGCTGAACGCTCTATCAAAATGTAAGTGTTTTACCTTTCTCTTCATAGCCTGGTTCCACCCCTCATAGCCTGGTTCCTCTCTAGGTTTCTTCCTAGGTTTTAGCCTTTCTAGGGAGTTTTTCCTAGCCAACGTGCTTCAACACCTGCATTGCTTGCTGTTTGGGGTTTTAGGCTGGGTTTCTGTACAGCACTTTGAGATATCAGCTGATTTACGAAGGGCTATATAAATACATTTGATTTGATTTGATATTACTGTTTGGCTGAGGCTCACACTGAATTACAGCGTTTAATCTCTCAGAGTGGGCGATGATGGAATGATGGAATTGTCCCCCACCCTCTTCCTCCTCTCCTCTTTCTCAGGGCTTCTCGCTGGGGCTGAGCGAAGGACACATTTACACCTGGACGGACGGCTTGAGGAGGAGAGACTGGCATGATAACGAGAGCATCAGGAGAGACGAACTGCGTGTCGGTACGTCTCACAGAGAACTCACAGGAAACCACAGACAATCACGACACCTCCTGTAGCTAAAGAGTTTTCACTCTGCGCACAGCGAGCAAGCTGAGACCTCACGTAACGAATGTCCACATAAAGAACTTCAACCAAGTCTATCTTTATCATGATTTACTGTGATGGTTTCCATGAAGGTAAACAGGGGATTGTTTTCCAAGGCAGTAAGTGTATTATTAAGGTACTGTAGGTACTGGACAGTAACTTTCTAAGTCATATTGGTCTATTTGATAATGTTCGCTTTAGCTCTGCTTCTTGAGCAACGGGAGCCCAGATGCTGGACAAATGCATTTCCATTTGAGACATGTAAAAAAATAACTCATTATTATCTGTTTCCACCAAGTAGAGGCACGACTAACCCTTAGCTAAGTGAGAACATGTACCACGATCTCAATTCAGATTTACATGAATTAGAACAGGTCACTGGCAGACAAGCCAATAGTATCTACTATTCATACAAGAAGAATCTGTGGGAGGGGTGTTCGGGCCAGAAATGATTGTGTCCACACATACAGTAACCCAGCTATTTCTATTTCCATTCATTACAAGTAAAGAGCAGAGAGGCAGAGACCCAATGTTCCTCTCCTAATCCAAACACAGTATCTGTGTCTCCTTGCTGCCGCTGTGCAGTTACAGCATCAGTCAAAAAGAGCTCTATTTGAAACTTAAGTATTCTCAGTCTAAGCCCCCTTAAGGTTAAATCACTGTGCCATTGCCAGTTAAAGCTTTAATATTTTAGCAGATAGATTTCAATATTCCCATCCTGGTAGCGCCATAGGCTGCATCCCAAACGGAACCTTAGTTCCTACATAGTGGACTACATTTGACCAGTTCTGGGTAGTCTACAATATAGGGAATAAGGTGGGTTTTGGAACGTACCCCAGAGCTGGGAAACATTTGAAGCCAAGCTGGATAAATCATCAATGCCAGACAGGAAATATATTATTTCGGTCAGGGGTTCATGTCAACTGTAGATAAACATGTCAGAGGCAGTATTAATGACCAGGCAACAATGGAGAATTGAACACTTTTACAGCTTCTGGAATTGCGGAACTCGGCTGTAAATTCTAATGCATGCAGACTTCAGAGTATTAAATAAAGTCATTAGCCAGATTAGACTAAGTTGAATTGCTACCAGACTAAAACAGAGACGTCAAACAGGGCTTCTGTCTAAATGGCACCCTATTCCCCACATTCCCCTATGGGCCCTTTTCGAAAGTAGTGCACTATGTAGGGAAAAGGGTGCCATTAGGGTGGCAGACCTGTCACATCACGTAACCCTACAATATGGCTGCCTAAATCCTGAACGTTGCCCCCTCTGCCCTCCTGTCTGGTCAGATCATGATGCATGGTCATTGTCCCACCAGACCTCCACCACATATGGTACATATGTGGTGGAGGTGCGGTACACACCATCTGTTGAGCCTCGATTGTACGTTTGCGGCGACCATGATAAAAAGCTTTCTATTCATTTTGGATGAATCAAGCTGATTATAGCTCATCAGTGCATGAAACCCAAGGGTGAGTAATACATTTCCCCCTGTTTTTCCCGCGTATGTCGGATGGGAAAAGTGTAGTCTACTATATGCATTAACCACTTACGAATCTAAAGCAGTTCATATACAAATGCTCTGTATAATGAATTGTAGGCATGTGTATTAACCACTTATAAAGCTGCAGTGCTGGTAATCAACATCATTGTACTGTGATGGGCCTGTTAATTAAATGTTGAGCATCTCTCAATCAAGTAGACGTCAGCCTCTTGCCCATCTCTGTTGTGAATAGATTAGTGATTACAGAACAGGGCCTGCGTTCAAATAGTGTCTCTGAGTAGGAGTGCTGATCTAGGATCAGGTCCCCCTTGTCCATGACCTCTTATTAATTATGATCTAAAAGGATAAAATGATCCTAGTCTGAGACTCTTTGTGAATACAGACTCATAATCACCACCATCCCCCAACCAGGAAGCTGTGGAAAATCTAACCCCATTGAACAGCATGTAGGAATGATTCATGTGTTAAACCAATTAAGTGATTTTCTCTATATATTGTCTATCCCATTATGCCTTTTAAAAGCATCCATTTACATGTTCTGTCAGCAGGGAAATTGGGTGAGTGCACTTTGTCCATGTTTTACTTTAGTTTTTTGAGCCGCCATTGTTTCGAAAATCAAGCCACTTCCGAGTGAAACGATGGAATGGAAAACCATTACTATTGAACATTAATGTGTGGGTGTGCTGGATTGGAATATTTCATTTGCTTGGTTTTTCGCCTCCCTCCTGTGAGCTTGGCTGCCCTGAGTTTTAGGTGTAGTGTTTCAATAATTATGTACAGAGGAAAATGAGCTTCCAGCGGCCAACAATACTCACAGTAGAGTTATTGAACTCACCGCATTATTGAGAGAGAGGGATCACTACTTATGTCAATGTGTAATTCACTCTGATGAGAGAAATTATGAACCATGTAAAACTTAGCAAGTGATTTATTCATTAGCGTTGGTTTTGGCGAAGGACGTAAAATGAATTGTATTTATGAGAGGACAGGGACGTGGGTTTCATTTCATTTCCAGCCGACTCTTAAGATTGTGGCATACGATACCTACTTGAAACACAAGCCTTTACTTGGCAGACGGCGCCCTCAAAATATTTCCCACCTCCCGCTTCCAAATCCATTTCATATTTTACAAAAACAAAGATTTTTCTATTTCCCTCTTTTGTACTCGTCCTGGAAACTTTCCATGTTTCCCTCGGTCTCGCTCACACATCAAAAGGAAAGCCTCTCGTTAAGAATGTCATTGTTTTCCTTTCTGCATCCTCTCCGTACATCGAACAAAGCCAGCTGTCAGTGTACATTAACCGCATGTTTGCCACGCCAGGAGTGTTTTCAGGGATAACCTTAACATACCATACAATAATATGCGCTAAAACAGTTTTTTTCCCCCTAGGAGATTTCTCTCTATATTGTAAGCTTTCTCTTTATATTAGAAGCTGTACATTTCTCTCATACGTGTCCCTCGTCCAAAAAGAACAATGCACATTAGCAGGATTCCGGAATTAGATGCTTCTATAGCCACTTGTGATTTCACCGCAGCATCCTCTTATAAAGTATGCCGATAGGATCCTCTACTTCTGGCCCCTTGGAGGTATAAACGAGGTAAACGGTTTAATTAGATGAAAGAGAAAGCTGTCAGTCAAGTGTGATTGGCAGCGTAAGTGATATGTAACTCCTTCCCTTCGGCGTCGGGGCCCCCGGGGCTTGATTCATGGTGGGCATTTAGTCAAGCTCAAGGCAGTAATGCACATTGCAGAGTGTGAACCGATGATTCTGTCACTGATGCAGACGCTTTCTGAGGTTTCACATCTCAGTCCAGGACTCAAGATTAAACAGTAGGGGGGTCGCAGAACAAATGGATGGACTCGAGTACAGCCTGTGCGGATAGATACTATAGTATGTCACCATAGTTACTGCCACATGCAATAAAACATAGCGTTTTATTCTTAATTGGTTTCAGTGCACACAGCAAACCATTGCATCACCTTGGTAACCACTAACCAGCACCATTTGATTGAAGAAAGACAGTAACACTTTACTTCAAGCCTGTAGGCATAATGTTTTAGGTCTATAACTTGTTATAATCATCCAGGAGCTTTTAGAATCATCGAATGGTGCTGTATAGCAGTGTTTCAGTACAGCTATTGATCCAAACTCATGTAGGCTACTGTTTTTAGCATTGCATGCTTTACTAAGCCCCCCTAATGAGATACTCACACCGTAGCAGTTCAAATGAACACACAGCCTATTGTTTGTATTTCACTTGTGCCTAAACGGCAGTATCCAAGGAGATTTCAATCTCCTCTTCTCTATCAGCATGTTAAGCAGAGTGTGTAGAGGGCTGCTTATTCAATTTAAGAAGTCCCGGTTCCTGTTGTTGGTTTGGGGCCAACGTTGATTACAATACCGAAAACAGTGTTTTGCATCTCT